>NC_056741.1:344623640-344723640 GCF_019279795.1 Protopterus annectens | reverse complement strand
TACACACACACATCTATATATATATATATATATATATATATATATATATATATATATATATATATATATATATATATATCTATATATATATGTAACATTTTTCCTGTCAGTTGCATATGTGCAGAATTTCATGTTATATTACTTCTAGCAAATCAGGGAATTTAGGAATGTCCTCAACCCTTGTGCTTTTTACTTAGAGCTTCACATGAACACTTCAGAAACATGCATTTAAGATATGAGCCACTTGTCCTTCAACCTTGTAACAGTCAGCACCAGTCTGCACTGTCTCAAAGAGAGCCTTGCAAAACACATCCTCCTACCTGACAAGGCCAGAGTACAACTGTTCCCTGTTTGATTAATCTGATTTTCACCAGATAACTGCCACAATTCATTAACTTTCAGAAACTAGATTTTTCAACATCCTTTAACTCCTTCTGCACTTACTTTGCCTTCAGTTTTTATCAGTACAATATAGTCTGCTAATAGAAGACTATAATTCTAAGGCACTTAAAAGTATAAGGCTACTACTAGGTACTACTAGGATCATATGAAAATATACTTTGCATAATTATGCATCTGTTTTTCAGCTTACCTTTGATATCAAAACTATCATAAACATATAATTTCACTAATTTGTGAAGAAATTACAGGTTATTATGTACTTAGTGAAAAACAAATACGAGACATAACATTTTTCTGCAACAGTAAGTCACAAAGAAATGTGCAAAGGGCACAGCATAGTCATATTTATTTTCACAGTGTGTTTGTCGGGGGGCTAAAGGAAGGCAAGCCTGACACCAAAAAAGTGTGTGTGTGTGTGTGTGTGTGTGTGTGTGTGTGTGTGTGTATGTGTGTGTGTGTGTGTGTGTGTGGTGATATTGCCTGAGTTTTACAGTGTGTGCGTCTGCAGGAACACAAAGCACTTGTGTTAGCACTACACCCCGGCATCCTTGGCAGGTGTAAGCTGGGCAAGGTAGAGGATTCAGTTAACCATCACTGCCCAAAATCACGTTAGCTACCTCTGGAGGAGCTGCATTGCTTGTTCCATGATCCTGGCTGGAGGTTGGGATACTACCTGAGAGTGGACAATGTCTTCTGGGAAAGCTGTCATCATGACTATGTCCACAACCATGAGGTCTACCATGCTTGGGTGTGGACAACTGAATCACTGAAGGAAAAGTGAAAGTAATTTCACTATCAGAGTGGAATATAGCATGACCACATCAAGGATGAGCTGATGGTGTTGTGGCTGTCTGGCCACATGGAAGCCGACCCTCCCCTAGCAGATATATGATCCAGTGTGTCATTCATCCAGTCCAAGGAGTCACCCACGTGATTCAGGCAGTCATGCATGTCAGAATGCACAGCATACAATACTATGACTGTCTCTTCTGAGGCCCTCATGGACCATGCCTGAGTCTCCATGATGACCCAACAAGTACTTTGAGTGGCACCTAATGACATACTGAGACACTGACATCAGGGGGAGGAAGCTAGGCATGCCTCCTCCAAGCACCTCTACCAACAGCCCTGTGTATTACTTCACCCTAATGATGACTAGAGAGAGATTGTGCCAGTTCTGCAACTGGAATAACCAGACTACACTGATCAACCATGTCACTGTCCTGCCTTAGATGGATCTGTGTCATGGGTATTGTGATGCCCATGCACTGGCCCAGTAATCAGGGAGCCTCAGTCCTCACCACTAATACCAGGTAGTCCACATTTGGAAGGATAACAAATACACACACAGTAAAGTACAATTTCCCTTAAGAGCACACAGAGATCACAGTCAGTCTGGGGCTGATTTCTCCCTTTCTCATCAGATCCTCAATAAGACTCCCCACTGGCACAGCTATAGGGTACAGATCTCAGCTGAGTAGTCAAGCCAATACTTTGAATGCCCTCTCCATCCAACCAGTGCTTCATGTCCCTGCCCAAGTAGTTCACACACACACACACACACACACACACACACACACACACACACACACACACACACACACACACACACACACACACACACACACTTTGAGATTTGGTTTATATACAAACACGCAGACACTCCTGGGGAAGGCTGGCCAGGTTTTCCAGCTATACCCCCTCCTGCCAGGCTATAAGGTAGTAATCACTGACAGCAACTACTCTTAACAGCTACTAAAAAGGCCCTTACCAAAGGGTGTCCAATTATTACTGTGCAATATTATTATCCAATTAGTAAATGTGATGAACAGCAAGGCTTATTTGGAGTGGCTTTGTACGGTATCACTATATACATGCAATGTACTCTAGAGCTTAAATTATCACTACACAAAACAGCCACAGTTGAAAGGTTTAAAATATTTAATAATAAATAATAAAAACACAAGACAAATCTTCTCAATTCACCACAGTGTTAGTCAAGAGTTCAGAAATCACTGGAAAATGCTCAAAATAATACTGTTCAATAGTCGAAGATAAATATAGAAAACAGCTAGACTAAATCTGACTAAATTCCTATCTAACTAAGAGCAATCACAGTTCTAAATAAACTTACATATAGAGCAAAGGCAGAGTACTGGTGAGTGATGTTCTGCAGACAAAATCCAAAAAATGTTCTCTGATTCTCTCTCTCTGAGAAAGTCTTAAAAATAATACATCACTGCTGGCTCATTTTAGATTACACCATTCTTCTCTGGTTCCCAGGCTAACAGAAACTCAGAGTTTTAACATTTATTTGATCTTGCACCAGGCCAGGAAACTACACCAATAAAAGACATTATATATGTAAAATCTAGCAATTAACTCTGGTTTCAAAACAATAGAAGGAATTCCTCAGTCCAGACATGATGTCTCTGAGCTTTGAGATCAAACAGTCATACAATGCTTGACTTATCAGCTTTCTTCCAGCAGAGTGCACTGTGGTTACGTTTTTGAAGTTCAACATTTAACACAGTTTTCTTACATTTAAGAGGACAAGCCTGTGGATTATATTCATATTTGCAATGACATAGAATTATCTACAACATTCTATCTAGCTAGGCTGTCATCCTTCACATATCTTCACATATCTCCTCCCTCCGGAGAACTCAAGCTAGTTTTCCAAGTGACCTTTGAGAAACTTTGCTTGAAAGGGTTAGGGCTATCTGAGTATACCTTATTCCATTCCCTGTCTTGAGAGCCCATCTGCGTTGGGGTTGCTAACCCCACTGTGGTGCTGCACTGACATATCATATGCTTGCAACCCTAGGCTCCATTTTAGCAGCTTGGCATTTTGTTGGCTGGCTTGATGTAACCATGTTAGGGGATTGTGATCTGTAACTACAGTGAATTTTCTTCCATACAGATAAGGCTGAAGTTTCTGCAGTGCCCACACTATGGTTAGACATTCCTTTTCTACAGATGCATAGCATTCCTCCCTGGGTTGAAGCCTGTGACTGAGATAAACCACTGGATGCTATTCTTCCTCTGAAGAAATCTGGCTAAGTACAGCCCCCACCCCATGGTTTGAGGCATCCACCTGCACAACAAATTCTTTGCTGTAATCATGAATGACTAAATGACTAACACAAGGGATCCTCCCAAAGCTTCTTTAAGCTTATGGAATACCTGCACACATGATGGGGTCCACACTACCTTATCTGGCCTGTTTTCCTTGTCAGGTCTGTCAGGGGGAGGTGCTATGGTGCTATAAATGGGGACAAAATTTCTGCAGTACCCTGCTGTCCCTAAGAATGCCCTCACCTGCTTTTTGGTAACAGATGGAGGCCATGCCTGAATGGCTTCCACTTTGGCATGTTTTGGCCTAATCTTACCACTCCCCACTCTATGTCCCAGGTAGGAGACCTCTGCCATACCCACCTGACATTTGCTGGGCTTAATGGTCAACCCTGCCCTCTGCAGTCTGCCCAGCACCTCCCTGACATGTTGAAGGTGCTCTTGTCAGGAAAGGCTGCAGATGGCAATATCATCTAGGTAAGCAAGGGCAACCCTCCTGCTCCTGCTAGGATATGATCTACCAGCCTCTGGAAAATTGCTGGGGCATTTTTCATCCCAAAGGGCATCATTGTGAACTCATGCAAGCCAAAAGGAGTCACAAAGGCTGACCTCTCTCTAGCACTGGGAGTCAAGGGCACCTGCATGTAACCCTTGGTAAAATCAATGGTGGTAAGATACTTAGCCCCACCCAGCTGCTCTAGGGTCTCATCTGTCCTAGGCATGGGGTAAGCATCTGGCTCTGTATGAGTAATTAATTTCCTGTAGTCTACACAGAACCTAGTGCTGCCATCCTTCTTTGGCATCAGCACCACTGGGGATCCCTAGGGACTGTTGGACTCTTGAATTACCCCTAGTTTCAACATCTCCTGTATCTCCTCCCTGAGAGTCTATTTAACTCTCTCAGCACCCTATAAGGGGCCTGCATAATAGGCCTTTTGGGTCCTGTATCCACCTGGGGCTGCACCAGGTGGGTGCACCCTAGTTTTCCAGTGAACATGTCCCCAAACTCCTGTAACACTGCTCAGATTTCTCGAACCAGGGAAGGAGATAGCTGCCAGGACACTGTTACCCCTTCCACTGAGGTGTCAGTCTGAGCCTCACGAAGGAGATCAGTCAACAGATCTCCCTCAGGCTCCTCCTACAGTCCACTGCAAATACTCAGTACAAGGGCCTCCCTATCATGGTAAGGTTTCATCATGTTAACATGGTACAATTTGTGCTCCTGTCACCTACCTACCAGTTCTATTATGTAGGTAACATCACTTGCCTTTCTTACCACCTTGTAGGGTCCCTCCCAAGCTGCTTGCACCTTTTGTATGCCTGACAGGAATGAGAACCTGCTGCCCTACAGCATACTCTCTAGCATTCCTGCCATACCATAACTTTTTCTGTTGTTGGGCTTCTGCCAGGTTTTCCTGGGCCAATCCCATGAGTATCCTCAGCCTTGTCCTCAGGTTTAGGACATATGCCACAACAGACTCCTTGTGAGATTCACACTCACATTCCCACTCATCTCAAATTAAATCTAGAGGTCCTTTCACCCTATGCCCATACAGCAACTCAAAGGGTGAAAAACCCGTGGATTCCTGAGGAACATCTCTGTAAGCAAACAACACATGGGGCAAATATTTGTCCCACGCCCTCATAAACTGGTCTGCAAATGCCTGTAGCATGGACTTGATTGTAGAGTTTAACCTCTCAACAAGACCATTAGTCTGGGGATGGTAGGAGGTGGTCTTCAGGTGCTTCACCCACAGTTCTTCCACAGACAAGCCAGCAGGTCTGACATGAAACTGGCACCTCTGTCAGTTAGTATTTCTTTTGGGAAACCTACCTTGCTGAAAATCTCTAACAAATCATTTGCCACATTTTATGCCTCAATGGAGAGCAAAGCCACTGCCTCAGGGTATCTTGTAGCACAATCTACTACCACTAGGATATACATTTTCCCTGTGAAACTTGGGGTACTCAGAGGCCCTGCAATATCCATAGCTACCTTCTGAAATGGCTCCTGAGTCACAGGCAAAAGTATCAAAGGAGCTCTCACCTTGTCTCCTGCCTTGCCTACCTTTTAGCACTGCTCAATGGTCCTACAGTACCCTGTGACATCTCTGGAAATTCCAGGCCAATAGAAATTCTGCATAATATGTCTCTATGTACACCAGATGGTAGGCTCTAGGCACTACCAACTGATGTATCCTCTCACCTTCTAGCCCTCCCTCAGAGGTCCACTCTCTATACAGTAAGTCTTTGTTCCAGTATACAGAATCCCCCTTCCCTTGAGAATCAGGTGCTTCATTAGCTACCTGCCTCAGGCCTTGCAGTGTAGGGTCTGAGAGCTGAGCCTGTCTCAACTCTCTCTTTGGAACCCTTCCCAGCTCCCCTTCCACAGGAAGTCTGGCATCCTCTGACAGCAGTACCTCACTGTCAGCCTAGGTACTACTACTCACCTCTACCTTTGCAGTCACTCTGTCCAAGGGAACATCAGTACCCACAAGCAGCTGTGGCTCACCTTCAGTCTCACTGCTACAGAGTACATCCCTCCCTGAAGTAACCACCTCACCAGTCCTGGCTGCAAGTATATGGTCTGACTGGGTCTCCCCCAGGCTACCAGACCCACATGCTTGTCCCCATGCCTGACTGCATGTAACTGCATGAATACATGGTACTGCATTATCAAGGTCATTCCCTATCAGGACATCTGCAGGGATATCCTCAAACACACTTACTTGCTGGCTTCCTTTTCCACTCTCCCAGTCAAAGTGAACCCTAGCCAAAGGTATTTAAAATGGGGTCCCTCCTAAAGCGCTGACTAGAGTAGACTTCCCAGGCAAGTTACACTCCTGTGTAACCATTGCAGGCTTCACAATGGTTATGTCAGAGGCTGTGTCTCTCTTAGCAATGGTCTCTTTGCCATTCACTACAATAAGATGTAACCTCTTGTGGTAGTTTGGTTCCCTTGTTGTCATGAGACAAACTACTGTTGGTATTTTGTCATTCCCACTTACTGGCTCCCCTCACCTTTTGTTCCCCACTTTGCCTCTGTGGACATCTGTATGCCACATGGCCCCACTGGTTGCATTCAAAACATTTAATCCTAGGTCCTGGAAGTTTACCTGAACTAATTGCTTCCTCTGCTACTGGCAGATTCTGTTGGGGCAGTCTGGGCTGCCCACCATGGGTTCCTTTAGACCCATAAGCAGTACTGGGGGTCACTTTCCTGTGCAGGGATGCCCTGCTTGCTAGGTATAGGTCTCCCCTCTTACCCAACTCATCTGAAGTAGGACATTGTCTATCAGCTAACCATATCCTCATGTCCTCAGGCAAAGTCCCAAGGGCTTGTTCCCTCACCAAAAAGCCTGCCAGCCCTTCAAAAGTGGTGACCTGACATCCACTCACCCACCTATCAAAATAAGTGCTCAGTTCAGCAACATATTCACACACACTTTTCTCTGCCTTACGTGTATGCTCACAAAACATTTTCCTATAAGTTTCAGGTGTTAGCTTAATAAATTCTAATAGGCAATTCTTAGCAGTATAATCAAAAAATTCATGATCAGAAAGTTTAGACAACACAGTTACAGCTTTTCCATGAAGTAAGGGGGTCAGGAACTGTACGCAGAGCCTTTGGTCAACATCATACTGTTTACATACCCTCTCAAACATATGAATGAAACTATCAAAATTATCCCCCTCTGTAAACTATGGAAGAAATGTACTGACCTTTTTTGCTTCTGGGGTTTGGTTACTCCCTTCCCCATTACCTCCATGACTCTGGTGAAGAGTCAGCATCACTTTTTCATGCTGCCTCTGCATGTCCTTCTCCTCAGCTTCCAGGCATAGCAGTTTCTAATTTTCCTCAGCCTGTGGACGTCTCAGTCTCTCTGCTGCTTCTGTTTCCAAACACCTGGCCTCCAACTCAAGTCTCTTTAGCTCAAGATGGATTTTTAAGTCCTCTGCAGAAAGGTTAAGCTGTCCATTCTCTGAGTGTTGTACATCTCCATAGCCAGATTTGATCACCCTCCTAATTGCTGCTTTCTGATGCAGCTGTGACCAATGCTGCAATCATGTCTGCCTTAGTCAGGTTTCCATGCACCAGTCCCATAGCCTGGCACATCTCAGCCAACTGGCTCCTTGTCAGCTTGCCATACTCCTCTGCTGACATGCTTGTCTGCTCTCCCTGACTAACTAACCTAACAAAAGAAATAAAACAATTGTGAACTGAACTCTGAATATTCACTGTGTGGCTGATTTAGAGTACAAAAACATTGGCAATGATCACTGTACACAAGCTACAAGAATTCACTAGCCACATCACTACAAGTCAATGGCCAACCAATTAATATATGGTATGGATATCCCACCACTGCCATTCAATTAATATGTGGTACTGATATCCCACCACTGCCAGCCAATTAATATGTGACACGTGCACTGGCCCAGTAATCAAGGAGCCTCAGTCCTCACCACTAACACCAGTGAGGGGTATCCACATTAGGAAGGATAACAAATACACAAGCAATAAAGTACAATTTCCTTTAAGAGCACACAGAGATCACAGTCAGTCTGGGGGTGGTTCCTCCCTTTCTCTCCAGATACCCAGTAAGACTCCTTACTGGCACAGCTATAGGGTACAGATCTCAGCCGAGTAGTAAAGCCAAAATGTCCAGTGCCCTCTCTGTCCAACCAGTCCTTCATATCCCTGCCCAAGTAGCTGACACACACACACACACACACACACACACACTTTTATATTTGGTTTATATACAAACACACAGACACTCCTGGAGAAGGCTGGCACAGGTTCTCAAGCTATGCCCCCTCCTGCCAGGCTATAAGGTAGTAATCACTGCCACCAGCTACTCTTATCAGCTACTAAAATGGCCCATACCAAAGGGTGTCCAATTATTACTGTGCAATATTATTATCCAATTAGTAAGTGTGACGAACAGGAAGACTTATTATACTCTAGAGCTTAAATTATCTCTACACAAAACAGCCACAGTTGAAAGTTTTAAAATATGTAATAATAAATAATAAAAACACAAGAAAAATCTTCTCAATTCAACACAAGAGTTCAGAAATCACAGGAAAATGCTTAAAATAATACTGCAGAATAGTCTGACATAAGTACAGAAAACAGCTAGACTAAATCTGACTAAATTCCTATCTAACTAGGAGCAATCACAGTTCTAAATGAACTTACATATAGAGCAAAGGCAGAGTACTGGTGTGTGATGTTCTGCAGACAAAATCCAAAAATGCTCTCTGATTCTCTCTCTCTGAGAAAGTCTTAAAAATAATACATCACTGCTGACTCATTTTAGGTTACATCATTCTTCTCTGGCTCCCAGGCTAACAGAAACTGAGAGTTTTTAACATTTCTTTGATCTTGCACCTGGCCAAGAAACTACAGCAATAAAAAGACATTATATATGTAAAATCTAGCAATTAACTCTGGTCTCAAAACAATAGAAGGAATTCCTCAGTCCAGACATTATGTCTCCAAGCTTTAAGATCAAACAGTCATATAATGTTTGACTTATCAGCTTTCTTCCAGTAGAGTGCTCTGTGGTTAAATTTTTTGAAGTTCAGCATTTAACACAGTTTTCTTACATTTAAGAGGACAAGCCTGTGGATTATATTCACATTTACAATGACATAGTATTATCTACAAAATTATATCTAGCTAGGGCTGGCAGCCTTCACATATCTTCACAGGTGTTCTTAGGCATACTGATGTATCCAAACTGTGGACAGGGGATGTGAGAACCATAACCTCAGTGTCAGAGTGACCCACTACAATGCCAGACTGCTTCCTCACTGCCATCTTGATCAGAGGCTACCAATATTCCATCAAGTGGTAGGTGCTCCACAATGCAGAGGGCAGGTTCACCTGTGAATAGTGTCACTCATCTTATGTCGCTAGTTAAGATGAAGAGGCTCAGGTGTTTGTTTATATTCTTTATTACATACAAACACATCAGGATTAATAGCAGCAACATAAAATATAAATGAACTAACTGGCTGACTACTGCACATACACACATGCTTAAACCTCTGCAGCTCTCTACAAAATGTCAGTCTTGCTTGCATGTGCTCAGTATTTATATACACATGCTAGCTCATTGGAAAGCTTCTTAAAGGTACATACACACTCAGATCTACATCCTCTTTCTTTACTGAACTGTCTTTCAGTAATAATGACATTTAAAAGGCATGCAAATTATACAGACCATAATAAATAAACAACATTCATGTCCAAGTTGCAGTGTATCTGGGACATGGTCTGGAAATGCAACCTGATCTAGTAATGTAACAATTAGGACTGGGTTTAGCAACAGGGACATTCATTGGTGAACAATCTGCTTTAGGACTCTCAGGGATATTCTCAGGAACAGGGATATTTGCTGGAATGTCCTCTGGAACTAGAACATTCTATACGTTGCTCTGAGAACTAGAGTCATTATCACAGGCAAGATGTTGCAATACCGGACACCAGCACTAAACGTTTCCAGTTCCATCTAAACTCTACTCTTTGTGATTCCACAATGTATGATCTCAGCTCTGGACATAAACTTTTCACAACTCCAATCCAATCAAAACCTTTTGATGCCTGTATCCTCACTATCTCTCCTTCTTGTAATATATTGAGCAGTTTGCTGGTCTTATTGTAATAGGACTTCTGGGCAAATGCTTTTTGAGGAGTTGAGCTTTCACTGCTTTATTTTTCTTAGCACATGGAACCGACAGGTTACTACTGATTGGTAGTGTGGTTCTGGTTTGTCTTGACATAAGTCTCTGGGCAGGTGAACTGAGATGATTATCACAATGAATGTTTCTGAGACTCAGGAGATTCAGAAAAATATCAGTATTGTCTCATTTTGACTTCTCTAATGACTGTTTTGCACTTTCAACTGCATGTTCTGCCAAACCATTTGACTGTGGGTGCTCAGGACTACTCGTAACATGAATAAAGTCCCACTCTTCAGCAAATCTCTTAAACTGCTGGTTTGCAAACTGTGCACCATTGTCAGAAATAACTGTTCGGACTACCATGGACAGAAAAATTATGCTTTAACTTAGTAATGACAGTACTGGATGTGAGATTAGGAAGTAGACCAATTTTGAACTAGTCTGAATAACAGCAAGTAATGCTGACCGTTCCATTTGAAACTGTCTGTAGCTACTGTCGACCAAGTTAGTTCAGGAATCTGGTGAAGTGGTTCTTTCTGTTGATGCCGTTTAGTACTATTCTAGAACAAGATGAAAGTACTCTCTCAATAACACTTGACATAAAAGGCTACAATACTAGTCCTCTCACCCTTGTTTTGGTAAAACAGTTCCTGGGTGGCCATGATTCAAGATTATAATATGCTCTAGTTGTAAGGATTTTGAAACAATCACTTTTGGACCTTTCATGATAATATCATTGTCTGACAAAATGTCATCTCTGCAAAATATGGTTGCACTTCTAGAGGCAAACAAGATTGCTTTGATGGCTCTCCTTGACTGAGAAAGTGGTTGTGCTTCTATTGAATTGGATCTGAAGCTGTATGAGTTCTAAGCTCATTAAAATGTGTGGAAGAAAAATTTCTCACTTCCATGACTTCAAAATCAAGTTACTTATGCTGATGCTGTTCGCTGTTTTTTTCTGGGTGATCCGGATAAAGTATCAACAAAATAAAGAAGTTTGCCTTTTGTGTAAACAAGATTGAAATGATACTTTTGCAATTTCAACATCATGCGTCGCAGTCTTGCAGAAGGTGTGTGCATTGGCTTTTTCAAAATAGTGAGTAGAGGTTGGTGGTCAGTCTCAATTTGAATTGGTCGGCAATAAATATAATCACGGAACTTCAAAAATGCAAATACAATTGCCAAGAGTTCTTTCTCTATCTGAGCATACTGCATTTCAGTTTGGTAAGAGTTCTCGATGCACAGGATACTGGTTTACCCTCTTGAAGAATGACTGCACCAAGACCAAACTTAGAAACATCATAAGAAAGAGTTTCTAATTTGTGAACATCATAGTATCTTAAGGTATGTAGACTGTCAATTCTCTGTTTCAAGACATCAAATGCTCAGTGGTGCTGTTCTAACCAGGACCAGGTTGCATCTTTGTGTGTCAGCTCTCTTAGTGGTGCTGGAAGTTGGCTCAAATCTGGAATGAACTTGCCTAGATAGTTAACCGTGCCAAGAAAACATTGTAAGGCTTGAACATTGTCTGGTGCTGGCACCAAAGAATTGCTGTTTGTTTGGAAGGATCTGGTCATAAGCCTGAACTGGTAAACAAATGACTGACATAAGTAACTTCTTGTAGCCTGAATTTGTACTTCTGAAGATTCAGCTTAAGATTCACTTCATGAACACATTCCAGAACGAGCCTGAGATTTCTATTATGTTCGACTTCACTATTGCCTCCTACCAGAATATCATCTACTATAATAGCACATAGATATCCAGAAAAAAATTGTTCCATTGCTCGCTGAAAGACTTCACTCACAGAAAGTATCCCAAATGGTATTCTCAGAAACCTATATCTGCCAAAAGGTAACACAAACGAAGAAAAATGCTGAATTGCTTCACCACAAAACGAAAAACACAGCAGCCACTGAAAAAGAATTTATTCCTCTAGTGCCTCGGCCACAATTAGCCTTAAAGGAGTAACATACAGAATTTAAAAACAGTTTATATAGTCCCAGCTCCAATTAAATAAACAATTAATCAATTAAACAATTATATAAATAAATACAACTTTAAAGTAACACACAGCAATTCATATAATACTTTTCCAACAACATTCTGTGTTCAAGCCTATAGGCATCAATGTATTATATTTTAAAATAAACACTGTTTCCTTTCTTAGAAGCATAAACGTATATGCTTCTTTATCAAAACATTCCATTTTAATTTGTTCCAAAATAGTGGCTTTCAAACCCACTGGATATCCAACATGACATTTATTAAAATGAAGAGCCAAAGGGCTCTCCATTCTATTCACTCTAATATCTCCAAAAGGTGTAGTGAAAGTGGTTAGCAATGAAGATTTTTGGTCAATGAAAATTTGCTAACATGAACTTTTTGCATCTAAGACAGAAAAAACAGTGGCATCTGGCATAAGAGCAGCAACTTCTTCAACTGTATACATAGAATGATGAGGTCATTTTAGTGCTTTGTTCAAGTCTTGTGGATCAATAAATATTTGAATATCATCTGAGCTTTTCTTATGAGTTACTACCATGGAGGATGCCCATTCAGTTTTCGTCTAGTGGGCAAATCACTCATTACTACTCCATTCTGTCTAGCTCAGCTTTGACTATACCCTGCATAGCTACTTGAGCTTTCTTTGCTGGTCTGATGACTGGGCTGACATCATTGTCTAACTTCATGGAGTACACAACTAGGAGTTTGCCTAGTTTGTCTTCAAAAGGATCAGCATATGTAGAAAAAACATTCTGGGCAAAATTAGAGCAGTTGACTTTTAAGCCTACATGATGGACTTTCTCATTAAATGAAAGCAGTCCCATTTTCAAACTGTCTCTGAGGCCTAATAATGACTGTACGTGCCTTTTGACTATGTAAAATTACAAGTTATAGCTGTTCCCAGCAGAGTAACATGAAATCATTACTGAGCCTTTGGTTTGAATTTCTTCATCACCGTAAGCAACAAGCTTCACACACTTAGCCAAATAAAGCTTCTCACCAGCTCATATTCTATCAAATATTTCTGCTCACACACCATTGCACTTGGATACAGTATCAACTTTGAGCTCTACAGGTCTCACATTAATTTGAACAGTATAAAATAATTCATTCTTTGCCCACATATCTGTTGCATTAACTGTTTCATCAAGCACAGACACACCATCAACATAAAAAGCAGGGTCACAGCTTTCTAATTGATCAACTTGGGTCTTGGAATGTTCTCTTTTAATAAAAGAATGGACTTCTGTTGATTTACAAAACCTTTGAAAATGATTCCACTTCTTTTTTCACTTCTTATATTTGTGGCAATGCTGACCAAAAGCAAAGCCTTTTTCTCTTTTAGAGTCATGATTTCCACCACAGTTATGACAGTTGACTATGAGACTAGGTGAGGGCACATGCTTTGAGTTTGCTGACTCACCCTTGTGCTTCACTGAGCATGTCCAAGTAACAGAACATGCCTTAGAATTTGCTAGAACAGTTCTGGGTTTCTTCAGTTGAGGCTATGGCAGCTCAACCCTTTGGCCTGTATCTTTTTACCATGTGCTGCATACTATCAACATTAGCTTCAGAAGGTGGTGAAAGCATGCATTTCTCATTTGTAAGCATGTTTGTATGCTTTTCTGCGAGTTTGTATATTTGACAAATCTTTGTAGCATTATTCAAAGTTAAATCACTGTCTCGAAGCAAAATCTTTCTCACTGTATCATCTTTAATACCACATACAAGCCTGTCTTTTATCAACTCATCCCTTAAATCACCAAATCTGCACGTTTTAGCCTTATTTCTCAAGTCAGTTATATATGCTGCAAAAGTTTCACCAGGCTTTTGATCTCTTGTGCAAAATAAGCACCTTTCCATTATAATATTCATTTGAGGGTTGCACATTTCTCTAAATTAACATTTTAAGCACTCTGGGTTTTCTCTTGTTTCAGCCAGTACCACTATATGTTGGTGTTTCCCCTCTGCAGCATGCACAGCAGGTGCATACACAAATGAATGCTCCCTTTCAATGGTTTCTGAACCAGCTAAATTAAACAGAATAAATAATTTTGTACATGCATGTTTGTCAGAAAGTGCAGCCTGTATGAAAATATCATACTCCTGCTCACTCTCCAATTTTCAGCAATATTATTATCAAATACAAGTGGACAATGTCTGTAAAATCCTTCTGCCATGCCAACAAATTATGCTTAAACATAATGCAAAATGATCATTGTAATTATGTGCAAACATGCACATACACCAGGTACCTGTAACAACATTCAAATACAGAATAAAGTCTTCAAAAGACTGTACTTTGCTAAATATTCTGTGAAATGGCTATATTTTGTGAAATAACTGCACTGTAATGCTGTACAAACTTGCAAACACTTTGTACACTTCTAATATTTTGAATAGCTTTAGTTAATGTGAAAAAGGAGCACATAGCAAAAAACAAGGTTGTTTTCCTTGTTTTATACATTTTATGTGATTTAGATATAATTTCAAACACTTTCTTAACTATTTCTAATATTTTTATCACTATGTCGCAGTTTCAGACATTTCGTTTAACTAAAAATTTGTTTTGAGTGCTCTTAAGTGCTTAATTTTATATTCATTAAGTAAAAAATCATTTAAGTGAGTTTTGGTACCTGGAATTCATTTCTGACTTGTTTTGCAAGTCATTTTAGCAGTAGGGATGATCCATTCCTGTATATTCCTGCAACTTTAACTGAGTTCCTCATGGTCTTGACTTTGGATCCCATTCTGACACCATATAGCTCGTCTTAGGTAGCTAGTTAATACAAAGAGGCTCGAGTGTTCATTTATATACTTTATTACATACAAACACATCAGGATTGATAGCAGCAACATAAAATATAAATTAACTAACTGATTGACTACTACACATACATAAATGCTTAAACCTCTGCAGCTCTATACAAAATAGCAGTCTTGCTTGCACATGCTCAGTATTTATACACATGTGCTACCTCACTGGAAAGCTTCTTAAAGGTACATACACACTCTGATCTACAATTAGATCAATAAAACACAACAAAAAGAGAAATAAAATAACAGCTGTTCAGATTTAAATTATATAACCCTGACTTAAGCAATAATAGATGCAAGTGTAATTAAACAAGTAATTATGGTAGAATTTAAGATAAATTTCTAGAAAGTAATACAAGTAAAAAATGCAATGAACATGCTATTTGCAGGTGGTCATGGGACATCAGTACCAGACATGCCCAGACAGACAAAATGGAGGTGGAAAGAGGGGATGATGAACTTTACAATGAAGATAACACAGGAAAGATAAACTTCACCTACTTCTAAATCTGCATAAGATGTTATACAATTATATCTTTCTCCTCTCTCTCTCTCACTTCCCCATATATATATATATATATATATATATATATATATATATATATATATATATGTGTGTGTGTGTGTGTGTGTGTGTGTGTGTATCAGTGAAAGATATGACATATCTAAAGCATCACCGATAGATACCCTTTGCTTGTCCTGCAACCCTGCACGTATGCCCTGCATAACACTGGGAAGGCCTGGTGACCTGCCTGGATCGCTTTCAGTGGACAGGAACTCCTCCATCTCAGTGAGGGGTGGCTCCATAGCAGGACCAGTACCAGTAGCCCTGCATTCCAGCATTATAGCACTGGCTCTATTTTGGCCATGGTGATTGTGCCAGTGACATGATGGCTGATATAACTGTACTCATGACCATGGGCACATACATATTGACATCACTGATTAACTTCCACTACATATGGTCACGGAAAGGATTGTCAGCTACAACTTTCTCTAACAGGTGTTATCCATGTTGATTGATGGCCTGCACTATAACCTCACTCTCAGCATCTGAGAACACGGGATTATGTGGGTGAAATTTTGGGGGGGGCATATCTCTGTATGGAAGTAACAAAAACACAAACAAAATATATATATCAGAAAAAGAAGAAGTGACAGACAAGAAAACAAATATGCAATCATGCAAGCATCATTACAAAAAAATACCTAAAAGATCTATATGGATATACACATCTAATACATAATTGTAACCCCCCCCCACCCACACATACAACCAATGCTGTCACAAGCCTAATGATGTATATCAGCATTAGCAATGAATCAGTAAAGTACATGACATGAAATGTTATCATTTGAAATAACCTTTGTTTATCTTAGTCATATACAATTGTTTTAACAACAGTTTTTGTATAAAATGTAACTTTTATATTGTTACTACTAATGCACAAATGTTCACACATGTGCTGTCATCCTCAGAGAAATGAGGCTATAAAGTCATTTAACATTAGATGAACATCCTCCCAACAATAAATGCCATTCCTTCTGTACCAATAGAAATAGAGTAACTGCAGGCATCATACAATGTTATCTTAAAAATAACATTGCAACTGTTTAACTATTCATTTTAAAGAAACATCTCATAGCTTGATAGGATTTGTATTAAAGTTGACCAAAAGTAATGCAATTGCAGCAGTCAAACCAACAGTATCAGAAGTTGGTAAATCAAATCAGTCTTCCCTTCTATGATACAAGTTACTTAGCCCAACTCTTATGTAGTGCATATTAACCATCATTACATGGTAGATATGTGAATCAGGTATCAGCTCATTATCATTCTTGAATCACACAATTTGCTTGAAGTGTTGGTCAGGTAAACATGATGTGAGGACTTACACAATGTAGTTCATGTGCCCTAGCAATATAAAAGTGGGTACTGAGGAGTGGGTTAGCAAGGGCTTGCAAATTTGACTCATTAGCAGAAGTACCCAAATAATTAAGTGTTTAAAACTCCTGCCACTTTGACATACATTACAGAGGGTGTGTCATAGAGAATACACTTACAAAAGAAATTTAGGAGATAAAACATTATAACATATTTAGGAATATATTCTTGGGAGATAAATGTGCCTCTGAGTGCAAAGTGTATTAAGTTATGTTAAGTACATAAAACTGAAACATGCTAATCAAAATTTCTAAATAAATGCAAATCATAATGCCATCACTTTACTATAGCATAAAAACACATTACTGCTCACAAAACAAGGGGAAGAACACATTCTTGTATTGCATACATTTATTGTTAACATGACATGCTTTCTTAGGTTAACTGTTGCAAATATCACATTCAGCCGCACATCAACTGTGAAATAGCAAAAAATAACTTTTATAAATTGGGTGCATCATTCCATAAATGTTAAGTGTTATAATGTCAAAGCTTGAGTATATATGCTCAAGTTTACCTCACAAAACATCTTTGTATGTGGCACGTGATGTTAATATTCCCAATGTTTCATGTAAATGCCATGGTTTCAAGGTTCTGGTTGAGATAGGGTAATGCCTGTGTGAAACTAGGGATCCTTAATGCCTACAATTTAATGGTATAAGAACACAGAGTTGAGAAATCTTCACACAGTAACAGTTTCCTTTATTTTGAATTTTTGGGGGGATTCATTCTTTGTGCAAAGATTGGCAATGTGCATTGATTAATGTCTGTGGTCACTAGCAGTGAATGACTATTCCTTCCCCAAGGCAAAAACTCAGAAATTTAATTTGGAATTCCATCAATAGCACAGATGAGATTATTTGTGTGATTCCATCAGCACTATGGACAGTACAGAGTGAAAAAATACAACTGTCAGGGTTTGATTCCATCTTTTCATTTTTTGAATGTACTATTTACAGTGACACAAATGTTTAGCTCTTTGAAATTGAAATATTTTTGTTACTAATAACACTTTTTATATGCATGATGTAAAAATCTGACATTTGCTAAAGTGTGAGTACATAAAATTAATAACGTAATGAATGTAGAAATATTTCTAGTGTTCTGGATTACTTATCCATATTTCTAAAATAATAATCATGGCAATAATACAGTTTCTTTAAAAAAAAATCTTAGGTGTATATGGTGTATGCAAAATGAGCTTATGTAATCTCCTGTGTGGCCCTTTCTCAAGAAGTGTCATTACATGAAGGCATGATGGTGTGTAAGAGAAATGCAAGTTTTGTGGCAAGCACTGTTAAAAGACTAAATGTGTGAGAGTAATTCCATAGGTGCTGGGTTCATTGCTATTTATATCATTTTTTTATTTTATTTTATTTTTTTTAGCTTCTGAGTTTACACAACAATTGGAATTGCATGTCATTAAGGGTCAGCAGTCTTATCAGGGAGCAACATTTCATATCTGAAGGCAAAAACTAAACTTTTAGTTTGGGCTACCATGAATAGTGCAAATGAGACTGGTAATAGTGCACTTCATTCAGTACTGCGGACCCTACTGAGTCTAGAAAATATACCTATATGTAAATTTCTATGTGGATTGATGTGTTAATGCAGTAAATTCTGAATGATAACAGGAAAAAATTGAGGGCTCAAATCCTGATTTCAGAGTGCTTTACTGACGGGGTCTTAGTAGCAGTCACGTATTAGCAATAACTGGGCATGGAATACACGTGTCAAAATAAAAATGTGTTAAGCATAACAATGCTTGTACTTTTCCTAAAGCACACTTGCAGATGTATAGGGTTACATACATTTATTTGAGCTAAAAGTATGACTCATTCCAATTACTATCAGTAGGTGTGGAGGACATTAAGTCATATAAAGTATGTGTGGCCCATTCCTCAACATGTGTTTCTGGATTAGTCACATCAATGCAAAGAAATTTGTTTCTCAACAGTAAATAATTTCATCAAAATAAGGGTTCAGTAATATAACCAGTACCACTCCAACACATAAAGGCTTTCAGATTTAGGTCTATATCCACTAATGCTCACAGCGGAAAATGAGTTTGTGACTCCTCCTGTGGTATTAATGGTTAATACACAGAATATAGCACCTCATCATTAATTTTTGGTCATGGGTTCAATTCCCAAGTGCTATCAGTCACTTGTTGCAAAATGAATGTCCAACCAAGACATAGTCATAATTAATCTAAATGTATCTATTACCAACATTACTGAAAATTAAAAATAAAAAGCTTTGTACCAGATGCCACAAAATTACCTTTATTTACTGTTAAAGTGCTTTCACCACATATGCATAAAAAATTAAATATAAAAAATATGCAGTTAGCAAAGTAATTAGTATTAACACTTTGTATAAACATTCTGCACAATGCAGTGAATTAAAAAAAACTTGCTTTCAGTATTTTGGAAACAGTTACTCATTATAATGGGGGGCTGGGAACTTTTATTAGAACAGAGAGAACTGTATTGGCAGTTGTTGCTTAATGCCTGTACCTCTCCAGGGATTAATGATCTAATTTCGATCAAGCCCATTCTGAAGAGCAATGCTACCAGATTATGATTCTTCAATTTATCTATTTTCATGCTTTTTTACACACACTTATTTATTTATGTTTTTAATATTTTTTATATTTATTTTTTATGCATATGTAATGAGTGTTTACGTGGTGTATTTCTTTAAATGAGAAGCATGCATTGGTGCCTTTAATGCTTTTTAAATGAAAAAAGCTGTTGACTACAATGTTTCTGATGAAGTTCTGGGTTTGGTAGAATGAAAGCACTTAAACAGTAAATAAAGGTCATTTTGTGGCGTCTGGTATGGCATTTTTTTATTTTTTTTATTCTCAGTTGTGTTTCAGATGCTGTGTGGTTTGTTGGTTACAACATTATTGAAATGTGCCATATTTTTCTGTCACAACAGTATATGTATGATTAACACCACTATACAGCAGAGCATAGCCAGAGGTGCCAATATATCAGTTCAAAAGCAAATCAGATAACCTCAGCCAAAAGTATTTGCTAAATTCACATTGGAACATGTATAAATACATTGAGCATCACACATGATCATGTCTCACTGCTGTATTTTACATGGGCAGTGTATTTTGAAATAACCAAATTGTTTGCTAGGCCATTTTTGTGCTATCTATCATGCAAATGCAGTTGGCAAGGCTGTCCATCACACTGCACAGGCTGGTACATGCAAGATCTTGAGTAGGCACCAATTCCCTGCCATAATTCCAGATATCCTTCAGAAGACATGGTAGCTGATAATGAGAGTGGTACTCCATTCAGAGCCCAACGGTGATCTGCAGAGGAGTCCAGGATCTTTGTGGCACTCCTCATAAAGTACTACAGTCATAGGCTAATGGAGGAAGACTAAATGAGGTCTCAGTACAAGGCCGAAGCCTGTAATAGATTGTCACCAGTGCAACTAGCATTCCATGCACTGGTGAACAATTTTGTCATCATTATAGTGATATGAAAAGGCACAAGGAGCACCTCCTGAACTGATGGGAGACTGACAGAATTTTGAAATGGAAACACTACAGAGATATGTAAGTACAGTCACCCACTTGCAAAAAATACAATACTATGGACTGGCACAACAATACACTTTGATCATAATGTTTTTTCTCTTGTATTTTCTGATCTGTACAGCTGCTGAAAAGATTGCAGGGAATAGAGAGGTACATCAGGAAAGACTGGATCACCTCAGAGAGGCACAGCATAAGTATTGCTCAGGAATGTATGTAAGGTAAATCATCATACTTCAGAAATATAATTAACTGTAACAGGTTTTATTGTATCAGTCGATTATGACCTTGACAAACAGACCACTGAGTAGCATACCTTAACTATATATTAAGCATACATTCCTGCTTTGATAGCTCTTGATCATTGCATTACACAATGTGTGAACTAACATATTTGTGTGTGGGTTCAAATCTAGGTATCAGCAATTTGGTCTTAATATTGATTAGTATAATAAAACAATATTTCTGTCAGTGATAAAGCATCATCTAAAGTAAACATTTCTGTGAATGTATTTCTTTTATTGGAATGCATATATCATGGATCCACTATTCCAAAGATATATTGCCTAGTATGTATAATAAGACTGAGATTTATGCGTTTTATGACATATGTATGACTTCACATTCTTATGTGAATGTGGCAACTGGTACCATATGAATATGTCATTTTGATATATTTTAAAATATAACATCAACGCAGAATGAATGTTATTTTATATTTCTCTCACCCCCACCCTATATTTCTTTATATATTTTGCTAATATTTTTCTTTTACTTTTTTTTAGGCAAACATTTCTGCTGCAATACAAATGATCATCAGCATGCAGAGCTAGACTGACCACTAGGGACTGGTCTGCCATACCTCCACAGGTGGCTGTAGTGGCACCACCACACACAGCACAAATGCTCAGCATAACTGGGTCACAATCTGTCAGTGTTGCCTCCATAACTTCTGCACTACCTACTTCCACTGCATCATGTAGCTCTGTCCCAGGGGCTGGTGCAGTGGTACCCTCCAGGAGTAGTTTTAGTGGGGGATGATTTCATCACCCATCAGGAGATGACAGGGCTGGTGGCGGCAATATGGAGA
Organism: Protopterus annectens; assembly: GCF_019279795.1. NCBI lineage: Eukaryota > Metazoa > Chordata > Ceratodontiformes > Protopteridae > Protopterus > Protopterus annectens. The sequence goes on along the minus strand of NC_056741.1, from coordinate 344,702,046 downwards.
GGGATCTTGGTGCCTGAATTAGCAGATTAGAGAAAGTCCTGCACTGAATTGCAAAGTCACTGCCCCTTCTAGCACTGATCCGGGTATCTGCAGCAGGAGACATTGATTACAGTTCTGAGTGTGAGGACTATATTCTCTCATTACTCATGCTGGTCATAGACATGCCTCTGATATCTCCTTCATATCCACAGTCATGGTATCCTCCAACTGTTTTGCATCCATCCCTGTCAATCATGTATGTCATGTATGCCTGCACCAGCAATTTAATCTACCCCCACCTACCTAACCTTTGTCTTCTTAACCACCTTTTCATGCTTTCTTCTGATGTGGTGACTAAGCAAATTAATCAAAATATTTTTTGATTATACATTTATCTTGTGAAGAAGTAGATAGCTATGGGTCTCACCCACCATTATCCTGCATATTGCAGTATTTTCCACCCAATGACCTGCTCTCTGCTTTTCTTCCATTTTTACCACAGTCCTATCAACCCCTTTTCGCATGCATAATCTGATCAAAAATACAATCACATAAAACACACATGGCCAGAGATGGCCAATGAACCTACCTTGGCATCACTTACCAAAGGATAATGCAAGGTAAATGCAGTCTCATGCCTGATGGCACAAACTGAATATGTTATGTCCAGCCATATTAGTATTGTTATCTCATGTAAATGTGCATAACCTCACTGCGCTATAGAAATATAGGCTAATAGCAGTAAAGTGTGAGACAGTCTCTGTTGCATGTTTATTAAGTTTTGAGATACAATGTACATCTTAAGTGATGCTACAGTTGTCATTACTGTGATGGAGTGTCTCCATTCTCCCTTGCTAAAATATTTCACACAGTTATGTGCTCTTGACTATATACTCTGCAGCACACTGATGATGTCAGCCTCTCAAATGTGTACTATCTCAACACAAGTAGTTAGACTTCTCCTGTGGCACTCACAGTTCATACAATGTGCTCTAGTTTGTGTAACAAATTAGGTATGTGTCTCTAATCCAGCAGTGAGTGACCAGTATGAGAGTGTGTGTGTGTGTGTGTGTGTGTCTGTGTGTGTGTGTGTGTGTGTGTGTGTGTGTGTGTGTGTGTGTGTGTGTGTGTGTGTGTGTGTGTGTGTTTGTACTGCTAGGCCAGAATAGTTCCACTCAGGAGACACATATAAATGGGGAAGGCACTCATATCAATTTCATCCCCATTTAAGTTTACAATTTGGTTTGCAGCACAATGCTGATGTCATCCTTTCAAATGTGCACTATGTCATACTCAGAGTCAAACTTCTTCTGTGGTGGTTGAGGTTGATGCAATGTGCTCTAGGATGTGTAACTATATAGTCAGGGTGTTGAAAGCCAGCAATTACTAACTCATATGTATGTGTAAAGGTAAATATACGTAGCAATGGCTAACCCACATTTCATTCCCTTTTAGCACATAAATCTCATTTGACAGACACTGCTGATGTCATCCTTTCAAACATGCTCTATCTCATACTTGTAGACATACTTTACCTGTAGCTCTAGTATTTGATACAATGTGTAACTAGATAGCTAGGTAGTTCAAATCCAGCAATTGCTGACTTGTATGAGTGTGTGAATATAAATCTAGGTAAGAATGGCTTACCCACATTTATAATTTGTACATGTACATCAGGAGAGGGTTCTCTAACACTTTCACCCCCTTTTTGCACATACAAATTCTTTGCAACACACTGGTGATGTCATCCTTTCAAATGTACACCAGCTTACATTTGTAGTTGGACTTCTTCTGTGGCACATGCATTTTTTACAGTGTACTCTAGCTTGCATAATTAGAAAGGTAGGTGTTTTGAGAAGAGATAGGATTCACTTGCCTTAATGTGTGTGAATCTTGGTCTAGGTAGGGACTGACATCACCCATAGATCTGATGTGTAAAGCACACCACGGGAGCGCTCTCCCAATATTTTTAGTCAACATATCTGCTTTGCTAAACAATGATAATGGTGCCCATCAACATGTGCATTTTTCTCACACGTACACTAACACTTTTCTTGTGGTTACAGGGATCAATATACCCCTCTAGTATGTTGAACTAGATGGGTAACAATTCAAATCCAACAAAAAACAATATACAGAGATTGAATTGAAAGGCATCAATGTCTTGTCTAACATCTTTCCATCCCTTATAGTTGACACAGGTCTGTTAGTACACTGATGAGTCATCCTATAGAAATATTTGTTCTGCATGCCTTGAGGTAATAGATCACCTGTGGTGTATGTAGTTAAGACTGATTTCCACAGCATGTGCAGTTACATATGCAATTATTGAAATGTTTTAAGGTACATGTACACATACATATTGATGAATGATCACCCATTACCAAAAGTTCAAAAGATAGATGCTAGAAAACTGGATATAGTGGCCCATGAAAAGAAGACAAAAGTAGCATTGATCATTAAAATCACCACACCCAGTAACTACAGTGTCTTGTGTATGGAGAGACACAAAGTCATAAAATATCAGGATCTGCAGGCAGAAATGAGAGCAATGTGGAAGAAAGATACTCAGATAGTTCCAATAGTAGTAGGAGCAATAGGTCTTACAAAAAAAAATCTACAATCGTATTTGGATATGTTACCAATACATTTAATCAATCCCATATGAATTGCAGAAGGAGTCATTATTGAGCACATTGCGGGTGCTGCGAAGAGCACTTTTGGCTGTCATCAAAGACTGAAACAATACTAATTTCTTGGACTTTAATCATACTTTCACTTATAAATGGAGTCCATTCCTGTCATGGTATGTAAACCCAAAAGATTTGGAGAAATTAAAGATAAATGACCAAGAAACCTTGTGCCATTTGGAAAAAGAAGCAACTGAGGAACTGGAAAAATTTAAAGAACAAAATTCAAAGATGTTTGAATGGTATAAAAAACAAATACAGAAATGGAAAGAAAGATAGATCTGATATGATGCAATATTTATGCAAAGGAGAAAGCTAAATTAATCAACACAAAAAAGCTAGCCCAAAGATGTTTGAAGATAAATAGAGGCAAAGGCAACCAGATATGGAAAATTTCACAATAAAAAATAAGATCACAAAGAGGGAATGTAGAATAGAAGACTAGTAAAGTAGAAGTTAAAAAATATAGACTGAATTAAGGAATATTTGCGAACTGAAGGATTCAGTGTAGAAAGTCTAACACAGGTCATATCACAGCATGATGAAAGAACTAGTCCCTAAAGTAAGGATAAACAAGAGGAGCAGGAGGCATCTGAAGAAGAAATATGGACATGGGGAAAAAAAGAGATTTAATATGGCGCAATATTTATGCAAAGGAGATAACAAAACTAATCTATGCAAAAAGATCAGCACCAAAGATATTTAAAGAGAAATATAAGCAGAAACATCTGGATATGGAAAAGTCTTATAATACAAAAAAATATATAAGAAAACAAAGAGAAAAAGTAGAAAAGAGGATTAGGAATGGAGAAGTTAAAAAATAGAAACTGAGGTTATGGAGTACCTGCAAAGTAAAGGATTTAGTGTAGAAAGTTTAACTCTGATAACGACACAACAGGACAGAGCAAGGGACACCCAAATTAAGGAGAAACCAGTGGATAAGGAAGCATCTAATCAGTTCAGTTGGCATGATACAGCAAGGGAAAGAACAGGAAGCTGTGGCAGTTCTGACACAGTCAATGCTCTGGAGTCATAGGTCAGTGAATTCCCATATGAAAGAGCAATGGATGAGACAGGGTGAAACTGAAGACAGTGTGGCACAGGAAGAAGCTCTGGAACTTTTTATAGAATATCCACAGGAAATGGCGAACAAAGAATGCCCTCAGTTTAGAAGAAAATAATCTATGAGAAGAGTTTCTTGATTTAATAGAGAAGGAAAGACATATTAAGATGAATGAAAGAAATAGACTGCAGAAGGTCGATAAAACCCCAAAAGTTAGAAGTTAGTTAAAACAAATAAACACAGTAATTAGGAAAGTCCATAGAGATTCATGCGACATAACAGAAGTAAGTAGGATACATTACTTTGCAGACAAATTAATAGCAGATAAAGTCCTACCACAAGAACACAGGGTAGTAAGGGAAAGGATGGGTAGAAATCGAATGCCATCATGGAATTATCGAATAGAGAGAACTATAAAGCAGTTAAGACAAGAAGTGTCACTGTTAGAAGAGTATAAGAGAGGGAACCGATAAAATAAATACTCAGAAAGACAGATGTAATGTGAAGTTTTATAACGGATCAGGATTTATATTGCACTATCACAAATAATAAACTAAAAATATCAGCACAGGCAGAAAAACTTAAAATATATACAGATAAATATAAAGGAAAAGTACAAAATAAGCAATTTATTAATGACTGAAAAAAGATTCATAGAGAATTGGGAAACAAGATAAAATTAATTAAAAGACCACCAAAAAAAAAAAAAGAAATAGATACATTTTGGATAAGTATGAAGATCATGTGGATAATAACAAAGTTGCTAAATGGATAAAAGAAGTAAAAGAAAGGATAAGATGTTGAAATGTACACAATATGAAATGGGATGAAATAATGGCCGTAGAGAGTGAAACAAAGTTAAGAAAAGCCTCAAATTGGAAAACCCCAGGCACAAATGCAGTATCTAACTTTTAGCCATGAGTAGGAACTATTTATTTGCGCAACCCAAACAGATACCAGCCGAGCTAACCACAGGAAAAACAATGTTCCTATTTAAGAGTGAACCTCCAAGCTACCCTAAAAATTATACACCAATAACTTGCCTTCCAACTACGTACTAACTATACACTGGATTTGATGCCAACAGAGTTTATAGTCATTTAGAAGAAAAAGAAAATAGGACCAGCATACAAGGCACCTTAAACATAAATTTATTGATTGAGGTTCTTGAAAAACAGACCGGTTTCGGCAAAAATTTAACAAAGCCTTCTTCAGTGTTTAAAAAACAACAAAAAAGAACCTGTATTTAAATACTCAAGTGAGTCATGTGCTTAATTACATATGCTCATTCAGACCTGGCTTAAAGAGCCCACCAAGTTCATTAATCCATTTTTTCTCCATTGAATTTAATAAATTATGCCAACCTGATTTGTTATGCCTGGATCTTGTAATTTTATCAATAATGGTAAAACTAAAAGTAGCCTTTGGATGTACCAAAGAATGTTTATATAAAGCATTGGTGTCTCTCTTGTGTCTGATATCACTAAAGTGTTCAGAGATTCGAAGCTTCAAGGGTCTGGAGGTTTGGCTAATATAGAATGCAGGACATGTGCATTCGGCCAAATAAATGACCCAATCTGAGGAACAGTTAGCAAAAAATGTTATATTGAATACTTGAGAGGTGTTTTGACTGCTGAAACTGGTGGTTTTGAGTATGATGTTACAATAGATACAGTGTCCACAAGGGAAGCAACCAATTAATGTATCCCAGATAATGTGGTCTGGATACTTTTGGTACCTTTCTTCTCAAGATGTTTAAAGTGATTAAAAAGGCAGATAGATTTTTGCCTTTCTGAAAGGAAAACAAACTTCTATCTCCAAGAATGTTCTGAAGTCTAGGTTCACATGTTAATATGTTGCAATTATGTTGAACTATTTGCATCAATATGTTGCTATTCCGACCATATGTGGTGATAAATCTAGGTGTTACTGAAGATGATTTATGTCTAGTTTTGTAATGAAGCAATTCAGTGCATTCCATCTGGTCAACTGTGTGTCTGGTATGTAATAGTTGACCCATTTTATACCCACGGTCATGGAATCGATGTACTAAATCATCTCTGAAGTGTCTATAAGTGTGCTGATCAGAACAAATGCATTTAATGCGCATGAACTGTGATTTGGGAATGTTTTTGCTGATGTGAGGAGGATGAAAGCTGGTTGCATGGAGAAGTGAATTATTTTGGGGGAATTTATGATGAATTTCTGTAGTCAGCATATGATCAGATGCACGGCAAACCAATACATCTAAGAAAATAATTTTATCTCTATCATAGCTGACAGAAAATTCAATCCCCCATTTATTTTCATTCATGAAACAAATTCCGAAGGTATTCTTTATTTGCTCTCCATACCAACCAGCAGTCATTCAAATATCTGCACCAAATGTCCATTTCAACCATGTAAATATTATGAGACTTGTCATAAATAAACTGTTCTTCAAAGTATGCCATGAACAAATCGGCATATATGAGTGCAAACGATGCACCCATAGCTGTCCCCTTGGTTTGTAAATAGCATTTGTCTTTGTAAAAAAAATCATTTTTTTGTCAAAACATGTTCTGTTAAGCACAACAAAAGGGTGTTGAAACCTGGCTTGTATATTTCAGTTTTGTTGAGCCAGTATTCCAACGCCTTTAGGCCAGCCCAATGAGGTATGTTGGTATATAATGATTTTAATCCAATGTGCAAAGTAAACGGTCAGGCTCAAGCTGTGTATCAGAGATAATCTGTAAAAATTCCGTGGTATCTTGAATTCTAGAACGGACACATTGTAAAAGGGGCTTAAGAAATTTTGTAAGGAATAGAGATAATGGTTTTGTTAATGAATTTCTACCTGAAACAATGGGTCTGCCGGGTGGGTGTTGAAGGTCCTTGTGTATTTTAGGTAGGAAATAAATGTATTGTGGACAAGGGTTGGCAATGGTGAGTTGATGCTGTGTGTTTTGAGTGATGATACCTTCTGCAACAGCTAAACTAAGGAAAGAATCAATCTGCTCCTTGAATACTGGTGTTGGATCAATGTTGAGTTCCGAGTAATAGCGTGCATTGGATAATTGGTTCAGTGCTTCATGATCATATTATAATGTGTCCTGAATCACTATAGAACCACCTTTGTCAGCACCAATTATGACTTGATTGTGATTGTTTGCCAATGTGTTGATATTTTCCATACAAATTTTGGATACATTATTAGGTAATGGCGGAATTTATCTACACTGATAATGTAGATCTTTGATAATGGCTTGTTGAAACATGTAAACTTGGTGATTCATGGGTGGCATGAACGAAGACCTATGGTATTTAAATTCATCAGAGATCTTTGGTTCTTGTTCCTGGCAAAATAGTTTAAGGTTAAGATTTCTACAAAATGAAATAATATCTTGAACAAAACTTTCTTCAGAAACAAAAAAAAACAGGGATAAATGATAATCCTTTATTAAGAATGTCAGTTTCAGAGGAGGAGAGGACATGTGATGAAATATTAGTGATGTTTACAGTGGTTGTTTGGTCACAAACATCTCTAACAGCATTTCCATGTTGTCCACATCTTTTATGCTTCCTGCCCCCCCCTCCTATATGTAAATCCTGTGAGGTGACAGAATGTCTTCTCTTGGATACTGGTGATCCTGTGGCACCCACTGAATCAGTGTCAAGACAAGAGGATGAATATTCATCAGCTAAAGTGTCAGTATAGTTATATGTGTCTTTCTTAAGGATAGATTTAGTCAGTTTCCTCTTGCGATAGGTACAATTTGAAGGAGAAATTCGTACATATTTGTTTTTGTTTGTAAAATTGAAGGGATGCCCTCTGGTATAATCATCTAAATCCCTTTGGAACTTTTTCATTTTCCTATCCTTAAGCTGTGAATCCAATGTCATAAGTTCCTTGCTTAAGTTCTTGATACTATTTGTATATATGGTCTGACCCTCAAATTGCTTGGCCTTGTCACTAAGAGAAGAAATGGATTTAATTTCTTGTTCAATGACTATTATGGAAATTTGCTAGTACTTCAACAAATTTCAGGATTGTCTCTTGAATTTCATTCCATTGTTCCAATAGAAGATCATCAGGGGAATTAACCAATGGTTGGGTAAGTACTCACAACCCTCATGGAGTGATGCCTTTGAGTAAATATGCACGAAAAAGTTTGTAATGCCAAACATTATTTCTCAAAGATCTCATATGTTTAAGATTTAAAAAAATGTTTACACAATTTTCATCAAGGCCTGTGTTGCCAAGGTCAGCCAACTTTTCACCAAGGGGACCAATTCCAAAAACAGAAAGATCATCTCTGTCAGAAGACAGCTCATTTATTCAATGATACAATTCCATGTTTAAATATATTAATGGAAACCGCTGTCCAAAATAATACCAATGTTAAATAGACCTGAGCCGGTTCAGCATAGAATCAATAAGCAGCAGACCAATATAATATTATAGCTGACATAAGTAAAGGTGAAAATATTCCCAAAGGGACTATTCACCTGGATTGGGTCTATTGCCGGTCCTGTCTGAACCAATAAGCCTTAGGTCCGAAGCATCATATGGCTCATTACTCAAAATGATAGTTGGAGTAATATTTGACAACAGGCTGAAAAAATGAGATCTAAAATCTTACTGATGATAATCTTAAATAGATTGAAAGACCCGTAATGTGGAAATGTATAAAAAATTCTAGTTAATGCACAATTTGTGTTAAGTATTGTAGTACTAGGCTAAGTGTACAATAGCTCAAACGAATATGGAATGAAAATCTAAAAAAATAATAGAAAAATGTGTAGAGATTGATTCTGATGCTATAGAGTTATACAACAATAAAACAATCCCAATGTAGCAGTTCAAAAAAGTGAGGCCAAGCAAAAGTGACGGTCATCAGAAACCATATATAAATGGTTTGATATTAACAAATGTCTAACAGCAAGATTGTCCACCACTGAGCCCCCCCAAAAAATAAATAAATAACTTAATGGGACCAATATTGACATTAATGCTGAGCTTACTATTAAAACAAGAAAAGAACATAAAAGCAAGGCGTGACAAGGATGTATAGGAAACCAGTGAATATGCCATCAAAAATCATATTAATAAGGACTCACACCACCTCCATATCAAAGAAGGTGGAAACAACACCTATTACTTGAATTGCTATAAATAAATATCACACCTGGTGTTAAACACAATCGTAATTTGTATATCTTGTATGAGCCCTAGTAAGAAAACAAAGGCATAAATGTATTATTGCCAACTATAAGACACCCAGCTCCACAGATTATCAATTTTGGATGGAAATACGCCCTTTACCTAATATGTTAAAAATACTAAAGACATCAGTTCAAATAATATGAATGTTGAAATATCATATGAACTAAGCACAGCTTATCATAACAATAGTGAAAAACACAAATGCCATATAACTAATGATACAAAGCACCACCAACTAGATGGATACCTATTGTCAATAAAAACATGTAAATGTTAAGCTTCAGTTATGGGTATTACCCAAGAAAATGCAATTATTGAAAACACCCTATGAATATAAACTGAGCTCAGCGTATGTTGAGTAAAAAGTCAAATATTAACCTTACCTTGCTGAGAGTAAAGCCAAATATCAATATTTGGGTTGTAATGCCGAAGCACATAAACTATAAAAAAATGTGGTGACCAAGAGAATAACATATAAACCACTATAGGCAGTTGTATGTTGGTATACATCCAAAAATGTGCTTCAGTATAGCAAAAAAAAGGGGGGGGGGTTAGAACTGTTTGGTTAACAAAGGCACATAATAAGCTGTTGTTACCATTAAAAAACTTTAATTTAACTCACCCACTGGTCTTGACTAAATGTTTAAGAATAAACATGAATTATAACACCTTCTTTAAATTAAATGTTAGTCCCCAATAGGCCGAATATTATAAATAAAGTAATGTGTATACTGTGTAAACCAATCCGTTAAACTATTAATATTTAACAAAAATAAACTAAAAACGAACTCCTTGTCGGAAGCAATCACAGCCAAAATCCTAATTTAACGTGTTTATTAAAACATTAGCGTTTTCACCACGGCAGCCCGTAGCTTCATCAGAAAAATTGTTTAACACTGAAACATGGCATTTAAACCACAAGTAGAGGAAGTGACATCATCATTTCCTCAAACAGCGTCAATAATACATTATTAAAATCATTCAATTTAAAAATAACAATGGTATCATATTTACAAAAAAACAGATCTAATCATGTCATGGATGTATATTACAAACTATACATATCATCATAACATGATATAGCATAAAAATATAAAAGTTCAAGCAACGATAACTCATTTGTTCAAAGTGCATTTATAATGTATATACGTATAATGCAAAAGGTACAAAAATATGCGTATAATATCATAACTAGTGTGATACACCATTCAGAAAAATGACAAAACAAATATTAATTACTATTAAGTCCCCAGAAGGGGATTAATTTCATCCCTATAGTGTCATTCCGAACTGTTAATGCTATCAAATACTAATTGAAGGATCGTATATACGAACATTTGTACGCAATAAGGAACAATAAGAGCGAGAACGCCTTAGCAAAACACATTTGCCTTAACCCTGGTCATAGTTTCTCATTCATGGCCATCGACCATGTCCCTATTACTATTAGAGGAGGGCCATTTTCATTGATTCTTGAAAACAAGGAGCTTGAATGGCAATTACGCCTGGATTCATTTAGGGATCCAGGACTTAATAGTAATTGCAATATAGCCCCTGTTTTAAAATTAAAAAGTTATTTTAGGTAAAATATCCCTGGTTAAACAGTTTTGGTATTTGCCATAGTATTTGATAGCATTAACAGTTCGGAATGACACTATAGGGATGAAATTAATCCCCTTCTGGGGACTTAATAGTAATTAATATTTGTTTTGTCATTTTTCTGAATGGTGTATCACACTAGTTATGATATTATACGCATATTTTTGTACCTTTTGCATTATACGTATATACATTATAAATGCACTTTGAACAAATGAGTTATCGTTGCTTGAACTTTTATATTTTTATGCTATATCATGTTATGATGATATGTATAGTTTGTAATATACATCCATGACATGATTAGATCTGTTTTTTTGTAAATATGATACCATTGTTATTTTTAAATTGAATGATTTTAATAATGTATTATTGACGCTGTTTGAGGAAATGTGATGATGTCACTTCCTCTACTTGTGGTTTAAATGCCATGTTTCAGTGTTAAACAATTTTTCTGATGAAGCTACGGGCTGCCGTGGTGAAAACGCTAATGTTTTAATAAACACGTTAAATTAGGATTTTGGCTGTGATTGCTTCCGACAAGGAGTTCGTTTTTAGTTTATTTTTGGTTTGCTTTTAATTCTCTTTGGTTTGTGATATTAATATTTAACGAAATACAATTGTCGAAAATATTCATATGGTTCACAATGAACAATACTTTACCCAGCATAAAGAAAAAACATATTAACTTGTTAATAAAAGTCCATGTAAAGATTGTCTTATTGTAAAGACAAGAAAACAAAAAACCAAAGTCAGCAGATGCATTCAAATCTTCTGAAAACACTCCACAGTGGTTAAAAAAAAGAGTTTAAGAAAACCAGTACTTAATGATGTCTTGCTGATGGCGAACATCTAAATGGTGTCACTTGGTTGAAAAAACACACATCAGTTTGTTGTGAACTTCGAAAAAAGAACAGGCAACCTCAAAAATATAGTCTCTTAAACTTCCCTCTGCTGGAACAAATGAAGAGAAATGTGCAGCAACTAAGCCAAAAAGCAATCAAGAGAGACGCCAACAAATGAGCCATGAAGCATCTATGTTTGTGGTAAAGGCAGCTAACAAATAATAATCCAGTCAAGGCAGGCAGGCCAAACATAAAAGTCTTGAAATTACATAGTTCATGAGAAAAAATGGAAAGTACCTGAGTTTGTTTAAAAACTGCAAACAGCAAGTTAAATTTCCAAATAGGTGAACTCAGCCAAAGACAGGTCCAAAAGTATATAAATATAATACTGCAGTTAAAACTGAGAAGGTGCCACAGGCCAACCACAGAGAAGAAACAGGAAACTCCAAATAGTACAACCTCTGCGAGTGAGGCAGCTGCAGGGTCCCAAAGAGTAAAGTATTCAAACAAAAAGAAAATAGGACCACCATACAAGGCACCTTAAAAATAAATTTTTTTTGAGATTCTTGAAAAACAGACCAGTTTCAGCAAATATTTAACAAAGCCTTCTTCAGTGTTAAAAAAAAAAACAACAAAAAAGAACCTGTATTTAAATACTCAAGTGAGTCATGTGCTTAATTACATATGCTCATTCAGACCTGGCTTAAAGAGCCCACCAAGTTTAATAATCCATTTTTTCTCCATTGAATTTAATAAATTATGCCAACCTGATTTGTTATGCCTGGATCTTGTAATTTTATCAATTATGGTAAAACTAAAAGTAGCCTTTGGATGTACCAAAGAATGTCTATATAAAGCATTGGTGTCTCTCTTGTGTCTGATATCACTAAAGTGTTCAGAGATTCGAAGCTTCAAGGATCTGGAGGTTTGGCTAATATAGAATGCAGGACATGTGCATTTGGCCAAATAAATGACCCAATCTGAGGAACAGTTAGCAAAAAATGTTATAGTGAATACTTGAGAGGTGTTTTGACTGCTGAAACTGGTGGTTTCGAGTATGATGTTACAATAGATACAGTGTCCACAAGGGAAGCAACCAATTAATGTATCCCCTGATAATGTGGTCTGGATACTTTTGGTACCTTTCTTCTCAAGATGTTTAAAGTGATTAAAAAGGCAGATAGAAGTTTGTTTTCCTTTCGGAAAGGCAAAAATCTATCTCCAAGAATGTTCTGAAGTCTAGGTTCACATGTTAATATGTTGCAATTATGTTGAACTATTTGCATCAATATGTTGCTATTCCGACCATATGTGGTGATAGATCTAGGTGTTACTGAAGGTGATTTATGTCTAGTTTTGTAATGAAGCAATTCAGTGCATTCCATCTGGTCAACTGTGTGTTTGGTATGTAATAGTTGACCCATTTTATACCCACGGTCATGGAATCGATGTCCTAAATCATCTCTGAAGTGTCTATAAGTGTGCTGATCAGAACAAATGCATTTAATGCACATGAACTGTGATTTGGGAATGTTTTTGCAGATGTGAGGAGGATGAAAGCTGGTTGCATGGAGTAGTGAATTATTTTGGGGGAATTTACGATGAATTTCTGTAGTCAGCATATGATCAGATGCACGGCAAACCAATACATCTAAGAAAATAATTTTATCTCTGTCATAGCTGACAGAAAATTCAACCCCCCATTTATTTTCATTCAAGAAACAAATTCCGAAAGGTATTCTTTATTCGCTCTCCATACCAACCAGCAGTCATTCAAATATCTGCGCCAAATGTCCATTTCAACCATGTAAATGTTATGAGACTTGTCATAAATAAACTGTTCTTCAAAGTATGCCATGAACAAATCGGCATATATGAGTGCAAACGATGCACCCATAGCTGTCCCCTTGGTTTGTAAATAGCATTTGTCTTTGTAAAAAAACACATTTTTTTGTTAAAACATGTTCTGTTAAGCACAACAAAAGGGTGTTGAAACCTGGCTTGTATATTTCAGTTTTGTTGAGCCAGTATTCCAACGCCTTTAGGCCAGCCCAATAAGGTATGTTGGTATATAATGATTTTACATCCAATGTGCAAAGTAACCAGTCGGGCTCAAGCTGTGTATCAGAGATAATCTGTAAAAATTCCGTGGTATCTTGAATTCTAGAACGGACACATTGTAAAAGGGGCTTAAGAAATTTTGTAAGGAATAGAGATAATGGTTCTGTTAATGAATTTCTACCTGAAACAATGGGTCTGCCAGGTGGGTGTTGAAGGTCCTTGTGTAATTTAGGTAGGAAATAAATGTATTGTGGACAAGGGTTGGCAATGGTGAGTTGATGCTGTGTGTTTTGAGTGATGATACCTTCTGCAAAAGCTAAACTAAGGAAAGAATCAATCTGCTCCTTGAATACTGGTGTTGGATCAATGTTGGGTTCTGAGTAATAGCGTGCATTGGATAATTGGTTCAGTGCTTCATGATCATATTATAATGTGTCCTGAATCACTATAGAACCACCTTTGTCAGCACCAATTATGACTAGATTGTGATTGTTTGCCAATGTGTTGATATTTTCCATACAAATTTTGGATACATTATTAGGTAATGGCAGGATTTATCTAAACTGATAATGTAGATCTTTGATAATGGCTTGTTGAAACATGTAAACTTGGTGATTTATGGGTGGCATGAACGAAGACTTATGGTATTTAAATTCATCAGAGATCTTTGGTTCTTGTTCCTGGAAAAATAGTTTAAGGTTAAGATTTCTACAAAATGAAATAATATCTTGAATAAAACTTTCTTCAGGAACAAAAAAAAACAGAGATGAATGATAATCCTTTATGAAGAATGTCAGTTTCGGAGGAGGAGAGGACATGTGATGAAATATTAGTGATGTTTACACAAACATCTCTAACAGCATTTCCATGTTGTCCACATCTTTTATGCTTCCTGCCCCTCCTCCTCCTACGTGTAAATCCTGTGAGGTGACAGAATTTCTTCTCTTGGATGCTGGTGAGCCTGTGGCACCCCCTGAATCAGTGTCAATACATGAGGATGAATATTCATCAGCTGAAGTGTCAGTATAGTTATATGTGTCTTTCTTAAGGATAGATTTAGTCAGTTTCCTCTTGGGATAGGTACGATTTGAAGGAGAAAATCATACATATTTGTTTTTGTTTGTAAAATTGAAGGGATGCCCTCTGGTATAATCATCTAAATCCCTTTGGAACTTTTTCTTTTTCCTATACTTAAGCTGTGAATCCAATGTCATAAGTTCCTTGCTTAAGTTCTTGATACTATTTGTATATATGGTCTGACCCTCAAATTGCTTGGCCTTGTCACTAAGAGAAGAAATGGATTTAATTTCTTGTTCAATGACTATTATGGAAATTTGCTAGTACTTCAACAAATTTCAGGATTGTCTCTTGTTGAATTTCATTCCATTGTTTCAATAGAAGATCATCAGGGGAATTAACCAATGGTTGGGTAAGTACTCATAACCCTCATGGAGTGATGCCTTTGAGTAAATATGCACAAAAAAGTTTGTAATGCCAAACATTATTTCTCAAAGATCTCATATGTTTGTTAAGATTTGAAAAAATGTTTACACAATTTTCATCAAGGCCTGTGTTGCCAAGGTCAACCAACTTTTCACCAAGGGGACCAATTCCAAAAACAGAAAGATCATCTCTGTCAGAAGACAGCTCATTTATTAAATGATGCAATTCCATGTTTAAATATATTAATGGAAACCGCTGTCCAAAATAATACCAAAGTTAAATAGACCTGAGCCGGTTCAGCATAGGATCAATAAGCAGCAGACCAATATAATATTATAGCTGACATAAGTAAATGTGAAAATATTCCCAAATGGACTATTCACCTGGATTGGGTCTATTGCCGGTCCTGTCTGAACCAATAAGCCTTAGGTCCGAAGCATCATATGGCTCATTACTCAAAATGATAGTTGGAGTAATATTTGACAACAGGCTGAAAAAATGAGATCTAAAATCTTACTGATGATAATCTTAAATAGATTGAAAGGCCCGTAATGTGGAAATGTATAAAAAATTCTAGTTAATGCACAATTTGTGTTAAGTATTGTAGTACTAGGCTAAGTGTACAATAGCTCAAACGAATACGGAATGAAAATCTAAAAAATAATAGATAAATGTGTAGAGACTGATTCTGATGCTATAGAGTCATACAACAATAAAACAATCCCGATGTAGCAGTTCAAAAAAGTGAGGCCAAGCAAAAGTGACGGTCATCAGAAACCATATATAAATGGTTTGATATTAACAAATGTCTAACAGCAAGATTGTCCACTATTGAGCCCCTCAAAAAAACTTAATCGGACCAATATTGACTTTAATGCTGAGCTTACTGTTAAAACAAGAAAAGAACATAAAAGCAAGGCGTGACAAGGATGTATAGGAAACCAGTGAATATGCCATCAAAAATCATATTAATAAGGACTCACACCACCTCCATATCAAAGAAGGTGGAAACAACACCTATTACTTGAATTGCTGTAAACAAATCTCACACCTGGTATTAAACACAATCGTAATTTGTATATCTTGTATGAGCCCTAGTAACAAAACAAAGGCATAAATGTATTATTGACAACTATAAGACACCCAGCTCCCCAGATTATCAATTTTGGATGGAAATACGCCCTTTACCTAATATGTTAAAAATACTAAAGACATCAGTTCAAATAATATGAATGTTGAAATATCATATGAACTAAGCACAGCTTATCATAACAATAGTGAAAAACACAAATGCCATATAACTAATGATACAAAGCACCACCAACTAGATGGATACCCATTGTCAATAAAAACATGTAAATTTTAAGCTTCAGTTATGGGTATTACCCAAGAAAATGCAATTATTGAAAACACTCTATGAATATAAACTGAGCTCAGTGTATGTTGAGTAAAAAGTCAAATATTAACCTTACCTTGCTGAGAGTAAAGCCAAATATCAATATTTGGGTTGTAATGCCGAAGCACATAAACTACAAAAAATGTGGTGACCAAGAGAATAACATATAAACCACTATAGGCAGTTGTATGTTGGTATACATCCAAAAATGTGTTTCAGTATAGCAAAAAAAAGGGGGGGGGGGTAGAACTGTTTGGTTAACAAAGGCACATAATAAGCGTTACCATAAAAAAAAAACTTTCATTTAACTCACCCACAGGTCTTGACTAAATGTTTAAGAATAAACATGAATTATAACACTTTCTTTAAATTAAATGTTAGTCCCCAATAGGCCGAATATTATAAATAAAGTAATGTGTATACTGTGTAAACCAATCCGTTAAACTTTTAATATTTAACGAAATACAATTGTCGAAAACATTCATATGGTTCACACTGAACAATACTTTACCCAGCATAAAGAAAAAACATATTAACTTGTTAATAAAAGTCCATGTAAAGATTGTCTTATTGTAAAGACAAGAAAACAAAAAACCGAAGTCAGCAGATGCATTCAAATCTTCTGAAAACACTCCACAGTGGTTAACAAAAAGAGTTTAAGAAAACCAGTACTTAATGATGTCTTGCTGATGGCGAACATCTAAATGGTGTCACTTGGTTGAAAAAACACACATCAGTTTGTTGTGAACTTCGAAAAAAGAACAGGCAACCTCAAAAATATAGTCTCTTAAACTTTCCTCTGCTGGAACAAATGAAGAGAAATGTGCAGCAACTAAGCCAAAAAGCAATCAAGAGAGACGCCAACAAATGAGCCATGAAGCATCTATGTTTGTGGTAAAGGCAGCTAACAAATAATAATCCAGTCAAGGCAGGCAGGCCAAACATAAAAGTCTTGAAATTACATAGTTCATGAGAAAAAATGGAAAGTACCTGAGTTTGTTTAAAAACTGCAAACAGCAAGTTAAATTTCCGAATAGGTGAACTCAGCCAAAGACAGGTCCAAAAGATATATAAATCTAATAGTGCAGTTAAAACTGCAGAAGGTGCCACAGGCCAACCACAGAGAAGAAACAGGAAACTCCAAATAGTACAACCTCTGCGAGTGAGGCAGCTGCAGGGTCCCAAAGAGTAAAGTATTCAAACAAAAAGAAAATAGGACCAGCATACAAGGCACCTTAAAATTAAATTTATTTTTTGAGATTCTTGAAAAACAGACCGGTTTCGGCAAATATTTAACAAAGCCTTCTTCAGTGTTAAAAAAAAAACAACAAAAAAGAACCTGTATTTAAATACTCAAGTGAGTCATGTGCTTAATTACATATGTTCATTCAGACCTGGCTTAAAGAGCCCACCAAGTTTAATAATCCATTTTTTCTCCATTGAATTTAATAAATTATGCCAACCTGATTTGTTATGCCTGGATCTTGTAATTTTATCAATAATGGTAAAACTAAAAGTAGCCTTTGGATGTACCAAAGAATGTCTATATAAAGCATTGGTATCTCTCTTGTGTCTGATCTCACTAAAGTGTTCAGAGATTCGAAGCTTCAAGGATCTGGAGGTTTGGCTAATATAGAATGCAGGACATGTGCATTCGGCCAAATAAATGACCCAATCTGAGGAACAGTTAGCAAAAAATATTATATTGAATACTTGAGAGGTGTTTTGACTGCTGAAACTGGTGGTTTTGAGTATGATGTTACAATAGATACAGTGTCCATAAGGGAAGCAACCAATTAATGGATCCCCTGATAATGTGGTCTGGATACTTTTGGTACCTTTCTTCTCAAGATGTTTAAAGTGATTAAAAAAGGCAGATAGATGTTTGCCTTTCCAAAAGGAAAATGAACATCTGTCTCCAAGAATGTCATGAAGTCTAGGTTCACATGTTAATATGTTCCAATTATGTTGAACAATTTGCATCAATATGTTGGTATTCCAACCATATGTGGTGATAAATCTAGGTGTTACTGAAGGTGATTTATGTCTAGTTTTGTAATGAAGCAATTCAGTGCGTTCCTTCTGGTCAACTGTGTGTTTGGTATGTAATAGTTGACCCATTTTATACCCACGGTCATGGAATCGATGTACTAAATCATCTCTGAAGTGTCTATAAGTGTGCTGATCAGGACAAATGCGTTTAATGCGCATGAACTGTGATTTGGGACTGTTTTTGCAGATGTGAGGAGGATGAAAGCTAGTTGCATGGAGAAGTGCATTATTTTGGGGGAATTTACGATGAATTTTCTGTAGAAACACCTCTCAAGTATTCAATATAACATTTTTTGCTAACTGTTCCTCAGATTGGGTCATTTATTTGGCCAAATGCACATGTCCTGCATTCTATATTTGCCAAACCTCCAGACCCTTGAAGCTTCGAATCTCTGAACACTTTAGTGATATCAGACACAAGAGAGACAACAATGCTTTATATAAACATTCTTTGGTACATCCAAAGGCTACTTTTAGTTTTACTATTATTGATAAAATTACAAGATCCAGGCATAACAAATCAGGTTGGCATAATTTATTAAATTCAATGGAAAAAAATGGATTATTAAACTTGGTGGGCTCTTTAAGCCAGGTCTGAATGAGCATATGTAATTAAGCACATGACTCACTTGAGTATTTAAATACAGGTTCTTTTTTGTTGTTTTTTTTTAACACTGAAGAAGGCTTTGTTAAATATTTGCCGAAACCGGTCTGTTTTTCAAGAACCTCAATCAATAAATTTATTTTTAAGGTGCCTTGTATGCTGGTCCTATTTTCTTTTTGTTTGAATACTTTACTCTTTGGGACCCTGCAGCTGCCTCACTCGCAGAGGTTGTACTATTTGGAGTTTCATTTAGAAGAAAACTTAATTATGGCAATAGAACAAAAGGGTAATAAAAGAAAGTCATATGGAACAAAGGAACATTTGCTGTTAAATAAAGTCATAGTGAACTGTAAAAAGGGAATGTATGGCATGGATAGACTACAAAAAAAAATTTGACAGTATCCCACATTCATGGATGATAGAGTGCTTAAACATGTATAAGATACACCCTTCACTGATAAACTATATTACAGTGGCCATGAAACAGTTGCAACCACTTTGCAGTTAAACAATGATAAAGGACAAATTATTATTCCAAGAATAAAAATCCAAAGGGGGATATTCCAGGGTGACTCCCTGTCACTGCTGCCCTTTTGGCTTACCCTTAACCCATTGTCTGCTTAACAGATTAGGGCATGGCTATAATTTGCCTACCAGAAAAAAAAAAAACAATGTAAAGAATTCTGATCTTCTCTTTGTCGATTTAAAACTGCATAGCTCATCAGATGAGGAACGGAAGGCACAACTACAAGTAGTCAAAACTTTTTCAGATGATATAAGAATGTCATTCGGTCTTGATAAATGTGCAAAAGCAACCTTTAAAGCAGGAAAGCTGCAGCACTATCAGTTTAGGACAAGAATGGGATATAAAAGAACTTGAGCAAGAGGGAGTGTATAAATATCTAAGAACTAATGAAGGATCAACAATAAAACATGAACAAATGTGAATAAAACTCAGTAAGGAATATTTCAGAAGACTTAAATTAATCCTGAAAAAAGCATTGACATCTAGGAACAAAGTTCAACCTATAAATTAATTTACTCTTCCTGTCCTAACTTACAGTTTTGGAGTGATTGACTGGCCCCAAAAGGTGTTAGATTATACAGGAAAAGAAGAAAGATGCTCATCAAATGATTTATAAAAATCAGTGCATACCAAAATTATATATTCCCTGTTCTGAAGGAGGTATGGGCCTCCTTGAAATTGATTACATATATAAATTTGCAATCGTGGGACTGCATACATGTCTGTTGACCTTACAAAACCCAAACATAGTGATAGTTTTGAAACATGAGGAGAATAAATCTAAGATGACTCCCCTTCTTAGTCTAGCACAGGCATACCTGCATCAGGTGGGAATGGAAATCACACCAGAAGTAGATAAAAATCAGGCAGCAACTTAACGTGCCAAAAAAACAAAAGAAAGAATATAAGGTGAAGGATCACATGAGAAGGCAAGCAATGTGGAAAATGCATAAATATAGTTGCAAGATAGTGGAGTATGTACATGGTTTACAAAGTCTATTGAACATGTGGGAGAAACAGATAAATGCAGGTTTTGTAAAACAGAATTGTAAACACTTGCACACCTTGTTGTTGATTCTGACATAGTAATGGCAGAAGGACTGTATACTGAAATGTATAATAATGCGGCAAGACAATGTTGCACTGTGGGATTGTGCAAACATTATGGTATTGAAGTAGCTGAAAAACACTGGAATCTTGAGCCACAAAGCATCATAGAAAATTATGAAATCACATGGGATCACCCATTACCAACAGTTCAAAAGATAGATGCTAGAAAAACAGATATAGCGGTCCATAAAAAGAAGAGAAAAGTAGCATTGATCATTGAAATTGCTACACTCAGTGACTACAAACCCTCAGATTCTCAAAAGCTTGCAATGAGTGCAAGATCGGTGCAGGAGTTTAAGCAGGCAATATGTCTGCCCTATGATCCAGGAGCAGCCTGCAGGGGCGTGCACAAGTGCTCCTGCACTAATCCTGCACAGACTAAGCCCTGGTATGCAAATCACCCCATTTGCAAGAGAAATCTATGCAAATGAGGTGATTTTGCAATCCAGGAAGCTTGCAACAGTCCGTGCAGGACTAGTGTTATCTGCAGAAATGTACTCAGTTAGTAACCGAGTATGTCTACAAAATCCAAAACAGAGCTGTGACAGCCCCAAATAAAGGCTATATATCATGTAGTAAGCATGCCAATGGCCAAATATAAGGCCACTGGCATTGCAAACAAAAAAAAAAATACAAAAATCAACTTTTATTTTTTTTAGCTGATCACAGCTGTTTAAGCTTAGGGCAGCTCCGTGCAAATGGGATCGGGGGAAAATAATAAAAATATACCTAAAATAAGCAGTCTAACTAAAATCACTATTCTGCCATGCAAGTCAATGGCAGGCAGAAGACAACCTGGCCAGTGAGTAGTGGTTGCTAAGGGGGAGGCTCAGTGTGAGACATGTAACTATGCATTAGCAGGCAATCCTATGCAAATGAGGGGAAGGATAGTGAATCCCAGTCTTCCCCAGCATGTGAGTCAGGTCCCAACAGTGTAAGAGTAGGAATAGCTTGGTGCAAGCCTAGGAGTTAGGTGACATCATGGGGGTGTGTGTCAGGCATACTGTAAGTGGACTGGAGCCCTGTGGCTTGGGATTGCTCCTAGCTTAGCACAGCTAATCTAGGGGGTGTGTCTAAACTTGCTTAGAACTCTTTACAAAGCCTAAGCAGGTGTGTGCGCCGTGCACCAAGATTTACAGGAAGAAAAAAGAAGTTAAACCAGGAAATAGCAGCAGTGTGCACATTTGAGAACTCTGTTTGCGTGGCGCACACACGGGCCTAAACAGGAAGGCAATGGGAAGGGAAAACAGCAGTAGGAGGGTAATCAAGGAGAACTAGCTTAGCTAGCAGGTGAAATGTATTAGAATCAGCCAATTACACAGGCAGCAGACCAGCCCTGCCCAGAACACTATTATAAACTATGCAAACACCTCCCCCTCTGGTTTTTCCCACACACTACACCACCGGTGTAAACAAACGGGGAACTTTTAACACTCAGTACAGCAAAATGATAGGGGCTGCAGTAGCTATCATACAACAACTTGTGGAAGTGGCTGAGGATAGTGAGGATATGAATGCTGTCCACCAACCCACAGTGAGGAGACGGAGAAGAGTGTACAGACCCAGGGTAACCAACCAGAGGCAACATGAGCTGGAGATAGTGGAGCGCTATAGGGTGAAAAGGGACCTCCTACAGCAAATTGTTGAGCTGTGCTGGCCAACCTCATGCACAGAATTAACAGAGGGGACCCATCCCAGTGGATACCAAGGTATGTGTAGGCCTAAGAATACTAGCTACAGGTACCTTCCAAAGGCCAACTGGGGATATGATGGGGATTTCACAGGCATCAGCATCCAGGGTACCCCACCAGTTCCTGGATGCCATGTCAGCACATGCCGGTGAGCACGTATATTTCTCCAACACCCATGAGGCACTGGCCAGCAATATGTAACTGTTTCACCAAAGAGCATCTACATCAACCACAAGGGCTTCCCCTCCATCAACTGCCAGGTGGTGTGCTATGCCCAGGGCATAATAATGGATGTGTGTGCTGGCTGCCCTGGAAGCTATCAAGATTACCACATCTGGCATCTGACACAGATGTACCAGGGATTTGCCAGTGGGGACATCCTTGATGGTCACCTAGTGGGAGAAGCCGTGGCTGATGGCACCCATCAGAAATACACACACACACTCGAACAAGAACTCCATAATGAGGCACACACACAGACCAGAATTATAATAGAGCATGTGTTTGGGATGCTCAAGTCATGGTTCTGGTGCTTGGACATATCCAGTGGAGCCTTGCAGTACTCACCAGCTACATGTACCCAAATTGTCATCATATGTGCCATGCTACACAATATGATTCTGCAGAAACAGCTGCAGCAGGAACAGCATGGGACAGCGCTACACAACCCCCCACCACTGCCAAGGCCTGCACAGGCACAGAGTGACTCGGAGGAGGAACAACCTGAGCCTGCCCCAGTAGGCATAAGGAGGCATGCCCAGTATGCCCTGGCCTTGGCAAAGAGGCAACGCATAGCACATACACTGACACAGGAGGGAACCAGGGAATAACACCTCTCTTTTAACACCTCTCTCTGACTCTCACATACAGTAAAAGGGATGCCAAACATTTCACTACCTGTGCCTAACCATGTGTAGGGAGTGTACTATGTGCACCCGACATGTCATCCACCTAATACACCTCCGAGAAGGCTGTATCCCAGTAATCTCTGCAGTGCATCCTGTAACTGTGTACTGCTGTAGTGTGGTAAAGTAGTTAGGTAGGAGTTCTAACCCCAGCCTTGGCAACTGTGTGTGTGTGTGTGTGTTTGTGTGTCTGTCTGTGTAGAAAGCAATGGTTCTTAGGGTAGTCACACCCCCAACAATTTAAATGCTCTACTTTGGTAAGGCTGTTGATGTCATCCACCTAGAAATACACTTCTGGGAAGGTTGTATCTCATTAATTGCTGTAGTGTCCTGTAACTGTGTACTGCTATAGTGTGATAAAGTAGTTAGGTAGGAGTTCTAACCCCAGCCTTGGCAACTGTGTCTGTTTGTGTAGAAAGCAATGCTTTTTAGGGTAGTCACACCCCTTACAATTTAAATGCTCTACTTTGGTAAGGCTGCTGATGTCATCCACCTAGAACTACACCTCTGGGAAGGTTGTATCCTTGCAATCACTGTAGCGTGTCTTGTAACTATGTACTGCTGTAGTATAATAATGTAATTTGGTAGGAGTTCTAACCCCAGCCTTGGCAACTGTGTGTGTGTCTGTCTGTCTGTGTAGAAAGCAATGCTTTTTAGGGTAGTCACACCCCTTTAAATGCTCTACTTTGGTAAGGCTGCTGATGTCATCCACCTAGAAATACACCTCTGGGAAGGTTGCAGACCAGTAATCTCCATAGCACATCTGTAACTGCGTACTGCTGTAGTGTGGTAAAGTAGTTAAGTAGGTGTTCTACTCCCAGACATGGCTTGTGTGTGTGTGTCTGTCTGATTCTGTCTGTGTAGAAAGCAATGCTTTTTAGGGTGGTCACACTCCCTACAAGTCAAATGCTCAACTTTGGCAAGGCTGCTGATGTGATCCACTCAGAAATACACCTGTGGGAAGATTGTACCCCAGTAATCTCTGTGGTGTGATGTAGTACTCTGGTAGGGTTCTATTCTCACCCATGGCAGTTCTGGATGTTTTGTGTGTGTTTCAATGTCTGTGTAGGGAGCAATGCAATAGAGGCTAGTCACACTCTGTACATGTCAAATGCCCTACTTTGCCAATCCTGCTGATGCCAGCCAATGTGATATGCACCTTTGGGGAAGCAGCTTTTCAGTAATTCATGTGGTGTGTCCTATAACAGCTCCATGCTCTAGTGTGATATAGACCTCAGTTAGGGGTTCTATACCCGCACAAGTCAGGTGTGAATGTTTTGTGTGTGTTTCAATGTCTGTGTAGGGTGCAATGCATTTTAGGCTAGTCACACTCAATACATGTCAAATGCCCTACTTTGACTATCCTGCTGATGTCAGCCAATGTGATATGCACCTTTGGGGAAGGAGTACTCCAGTAATCTCTGTGGTGCGTATATATATATATATATATATATATATATATATATATAGATATATATATATATATATATATATATATATATATATATATATATATATATAGTGCTGTAGTGTAACAAACTAGTTAGGTAGGGGTTTTACTCCCAGACTGTGTGTGGAGGTGGGTGTGAGTGTGTGACACCTGGGCCCAATGTGGAGCGGGTTTTGCAAATTTATTATATGGTGGCCCTAGTATATATCACAGTGGGGTCTACTTTAATTAAACAAAAGCAGAATCCATCGAATACGAACCCTTCAACACATAAACAGTGAAATGCAGAAACGTCAAATGCACTAAATAGCGAAATCGGAAATGTCGAATTGTCATAGTTGGCCCGTCTGCAGTATAGCTCCGTAAGGTAAGTGTGCAATAGTTACAGACCTTAGGGTTAGGGTGCGGGTTAGGGTAAGTGCATAGATAGGTAATGTATGTAAGGTTTAGTGTAGAGTTTTGTTAAGTGTATGTGTGTGGAATATTTACTTTGTGTGGGTATAGTTCTTTAGGGTGAGTGTGTGGTAGTTACGGACCTTAGGGTTAGGGAGGGGTTAAGGGTAGTGCATAGATAGTTGTGTATGTGGGGATTAGTGTAGGGTTACATGTGGGGTTTTGGTGCTTTAATTTATACTTAGTAGTAGGGTTTTGGTTAGTGTATGTGTGTGTGTTTTTGTTGCTGTGTTTGTGTAGGTACTATGTTACGGGTGGTGGCATTGACCGACTATTGCAGTTTCGATGTTTAAATTTTGCAGTTTTGCATGTTCGATGTTATCGCGTTTCGCTGTTTATGTGTCGATGGATTTGTATTTGAAGGATTCCACTTTCATTTAATTAAAGTAGACCCATCACAATGTCCACTGTACAGTGATAACAGATGTGAAATAGCCGAGAGGCTGGGGTGCAAATCCATACCCATACATGTGACATCAAGGCCAGGCAATCACAGTTAGCAACCCCAGTATTACCCAGAACACACTCTCACCCCATGTCTCATACACACACACACACATGCCAAGGCAACAGCCAATATGTGTGTAGTACACTGCATATTGGCGAATGATAGTAACTATGGAGTGAATGCAGTGGCCTACAGAGGGCATGGCACCCTGTCCATATGTCCAATAGGCACATACATGCAGACAGTGCACCTTCCCCATGTTCCTCACTGGACACTTGCAACACTTGTGGCGCCATCACATATGACCCACAAAGGACATACCATGCCTGAAAACATGCCCTGTATGGACAGATGCCATTGACACCAGGGAATGTCATTAGCATGCTATCAATATAGGTGCAGGGGCAACCTGCTGTCCATTACCAGTTCCTGCCACAGGTGGCCAAGTCTAGCACATCTGATGATAATCTTTGCACACAACATGGGCCTGCCACCCCAGGTACAGTTCCACATGTCACTATACATGCATGTGGGAGGTGTGCACATCCGAAACACTGTCCATGTCATGGACTAAGGAACACATGCATGGCAAGCGATGCACAGCATTGACTACACGCAATAGTCACCCAGGTGACTGGATGGTGGATACAATACTCACCTGTGTGGGCAAATTCAGAAACCACAGCCCTGAGCCACAATGCAGATCATTGTCATGTGGCCTGATGCCAAGGTATACCCATCACCTAGCCTTGTATGGCTGTCTGGCACAGTTGCCCACCACATACTCATGCATAAATGCACCCATGCATGTCAGTACTGGCACCCTGCATGTTTGTGTGTGTGTTGTATGATGCGTATGATCACATCCACACTCACCACAATCACCAGTGGCATAGTGAAGCATGCTGTTTGATGCCAGACACCTCCCCATACCTTTTGCCCATATAACCTCCGTATGAGCCATGTGGTGCATGTGATATCTGCACAGTAATGTGTTGTGGCAATCTCACTAGTGATGAGCTGTATCCCTGGCCCTGCCAAGTGTGCCAATGTGTGTGAGAGTGTGGCTGTGTTGACGCTGGCACCTGTTCATGCAGACAGGCACGTGTACTTCACCTACCGTATAACTACCATATCCCTGTTGCAAATGTCACTCACCATCACATATATGTTCTGAGGACTTCACAGCAGGTAACCTATGTGGCGCATCCAATAACTGCATAGGACTGCAATAGCACTACATAGTCATCATGGGTTTGATACCCTGTGCTAGTAGGTGGGTGACACAAACATGCTTAGGTTTTACTCTCCCACCACTCCCTGACTTGTCAATGCCTCTGTCTGCCTCTCTCACTCCCTCACTGGTGGATGTGGAGACCTGCACCTGCTTTTCTTAGGCAGCAGCATGTGCATTTTAAGTGATGCTCATGATCAGCTGATGGCTTCTGCATGAATTGCAGCCCTCCTCTAGCTGACTGCATGTGGAACAGCTGTGGCAACATTCCCATAGCCAATTGCATGGAAACACACTCCAATATCTAGGAACATCACTGTGAGCAGGAACTAGATCTGTTGTTTGACAAACATCATCTCAGATGGATTGGGGATTTACCTCTAACAACATACACTGTGGAAACAGGGCAACACACAGGAGGGGGATGTGTCTGACCTGATTACAGACTATAAGTGCTGCTATACTGCATTTGGAGTAATGTTGGTTTAACAGTGTGTGTGTGTGGATATGGCATTCCTACATGTTTTAATACCTGCCATGTCAGTTCTATGTTTATGAGGAATCCCCATCTGTAGGGTCATCTGCAGACTGGGCAGTGTGTTGTTCCTTTGGTTTCATGTGTTACCACAGAGCATTTATCTGTGAACTGCAGAAGGTAGTGTGAGGATTGCAGTCTGTAGATGGTGAAAGCCATGACAGTTACTGACCTCATATCCCTCATAGGACATATGTTGCAACAAACCCTGTTACAACAGTAAAAGTAAGAGGTTATCACAACAACATGTCAATATAGGCCCTGTGTATGTGCTTCCAGCTACAACTCTGTCAACCTTTGTACATATGTTGTGCATTAAGAGGTGCATATGTACTGTACACCATCATTAGTGATATCATATCTGATAACAAGCCAATGAAATATCAGACTGCTACACATGTTATGTACAGTAGGGGTTATATTTGATGGCAGGACCTCGACATTCTGTGGTTGTTTGTACAGTACTGAGGTCTGTGTACTTATGGTGAATGCTGACAGAGTGTGTATTGTTAATATGTACCTTGGCCTGTGTACAGACTGTGGTAGATGTCATCGTCCTAGGTCCCATCCTATCTGATGTCACATGCTGCTCCACTGTATGTTACCATATTGGCTTACATGTTTGCAGTAATATTATGCTAGCTTACCCTAGTCCAGGATTGGGATAACTGTAGCTCTCGCCACTCAGTGGGCACAAAACCTGAGGTGAGGCTATGATTAAACATGACACTTAGGTGAGGTGCCAGTTCATATTGTAGTTCATGTAGTACACAGCCCGGGATGTCATCTGGTCCCATGGATGCTGTATTCTTGACTTTAGAGAGTGCGTTTTGTACCTGTGTGGCCGTTATTACTGGAATTTGGCAATCTTCCAGTATTGAGATGGGCCATTTAGGGGGTGAGAGTGGGGTGAAGTTGGCACTGAATCGATCTGCCAGGATATTGGCAATATCCTTGGTATCAGTATATTTAATGCCATTCTGTTTTAGCTCAGAGCAGATCTGAGCATTGCCATTTAGATTCTTGACATAATTATAGAATGCTTTGTGGTTGTCTTTGGAATCTTTGGCAATTTTATTTTCATAACTAGCTTTGGAGGATTTTATGAGGCATCTCAGTTTCTTACTGAGGCTAGTAAGGAGTTTTTTGCATCCTGGGATTTTCCTCTTTTCTGCAAAGTTTCTTCCTTTTGTTGTAAAGTTTGTTTATGGCAGGGGACCACCAGATTGGCTTCCTTTTCTTGGATGAGAGCATTTTGGTTCTATTTGGGATGGCACAATTCATGCATGAGTGGATGTGCTTGTACAGTGCCATAGTGTAGGATTCAGCAGTTGAACTTTCAGTTTCCGTCTGCATGGGTGTCATGAAGTTTGTCACTTCTGACTTGAGTAGCATGAAGTTGTCTTTGGAGAAGTTATTTATGGTGGTTTCTTTACTGGGGTGGGGGTGGGATGTGGATGTTAAGGGTGATTAGCTTATGGTCAGACCTGACTAACGAGGGGGTGACCATAGGTATGGAGCATTGATTTCCCATGTTGGTAATGACCAGGTCTAGGATATTGGAGCCCCTGGTGGGATTATGGATTAGTTGATCCAGGGCGTTGGAATTTATGAATTCCAAGAACCATTGCGCAAAGGTGTTGAGATATGAGTAGTTTTCCCAGTTAATGGCAGGGTAGTTAAAATCACCCAGTATTAGGGTGTTTGGTTCTATCTTAATATTTTCCAGTATGTTTAGAAAGGTGTGGTGAGAATCTTGGGGTATGGTG
This sequence comes from Protopterus annectens, assembly GCF_019279795.1. NCBI lineage: Eukaryota > Metazoa > Chordata > Ceratodontiformes > Protopteridae > Protopterus > Protopterus annectens. Next base: position 344,672,987 of record NC_056741.1, on the reverse strand, counting down.
GGGGATCTGTAGCAAGCTACAATTTGGATTGCAGTCTTACCTAGTGTTAGTTGCACTTGGAGAATTTCAGACACATTGTGTTGGCCAACTAGCCTGGTGGTGTGAATATCCTTGGTGAATATTGACACTCCTCCACCTTTAGTGTTTCGGTCCTGGTTTGGTGGCCGAAAAGTGTGGTAAGAGTTGTAGCCTGGTATTGCAGGGGTGGTCTCTGGAGCGTTGAACCAGGTCTCAGTTACTTCACAGATATCGATGTTCTCCATTTTTAGGAGTGCCTCGAGAGAGTGCATTTTGAGGTTTAGACTTCTAGCATTAAGTAGCATTACCTTCAGATTTTTCTTGCTTGTGTAGAAAGCAATGCTTTTTAGGGTAGTCACACCCCTTACAATTTAAATGCTCTACTTTGGTAAGGCTGCTGATGTCATCCACCTAGAACTACACCTCTGGGAAGGTTGTATCCTTGCAATCACTTTAGCGTGTCTTGTAACTGTGTACTGCTGTAGTATAATAATGTAATTTGGTAGGAGTTCTAACCCCAGCCTTGGCAACTGTGTGTGTGTCTGTCTGTCTGTGTAGAAAGCAATGCTTTTAGGGTAGTCACACCCCCGACAGTTTAAATGCTCTACTTTGGTAAGGCTGCTGATGTCATCCACCTAGAAATACACCTCTGGGAAGGTTGCAGACCAGTAATCTCCATAGCACATCTGTAACTGCTGTAGTGTGGTAAAGTAGTTAAGTAGGTGTTCTACTCCCAGACATGGCTTGTGTGTGTGTGTGTCTGTCTGATTCTGTCTGTGTAGAAAGCAATGCTTTTTAGGGTGGTCACACTCCCTACAAGTCAAATGCTCAACTTTGGCAAGGCTGCTGATGTGATCCACTCAGAAATACACCTGTGGGAAGATTGTACCCCAGTAATCTCCGTGGTGTGATGTAGTACTCTGGTAGGGTTCTATTCTCACCCATGGCAGTTCTGGATGTTTTGTGTGTGTTTCAATGTCTGTGTAGGGAGCAATGCAATAGAGGCTAGTCACACTCTGTACATGTCAAATGCCCTACTTTGCCAATCCTGCTGATGCCAGCCAATGTGATATGCACCTTTGGGGAAGCAGCTTTTCAGTAATTCCTGTGGTGTGTCCTATAACAGCTCCATGCTCTAGTGTGATATAGACCTCAGTTAGGGGTTCTATACCCACACAAGTCAGGTGTGAATGTTTTGTGTGTGTTCCAATGTCTGTGTAGGGTGCAATGCATTTTAGGCTAGTCACACTCAATACATGTCAAATGCCCTACTTTGGCTATCCTGCTGATGTCAGCCAATGTGATATGCACCTTTGGGGAAGGAGTACTCCAGTAATCTCTGTGGTGCGTACTGTACATACCTACATATATATATATATATATATATATATATATATATATATATATATATATATATATATATATATATATATATAGTGCTGTAGTGTAACAAACTAGTTAGGTAGGGGTTCTGCTCCCAGACTGTGTGTGGGGGTGGGTGTGAGTGTGTGACACCTGGGCCCAATGTGGAGCGGGTTTTGCAAATTTATTATATGGTGGCCCTAGTATATATCACAGTGGGGTCTACTTTAATTAAACGAAAGCAGAATCCGTCGAATACGAACCCTTCGACACATAAACAGTGAAATGCGGAAACGTCAAACGCACTAAATAACAAAATTGGAAATGTGGAATTGTCACAGTTGGCCCATCTGCGGTATAGCTCCATAAGGTAGGTGTGCGATAGTTATGGACCTTAGGGTTAGGGTGCCGGTTAGGGTAAGTGCATAGATAGGTAATGTATGTAAGGTTTAGTGTAGAGTTTTGTTAAGTGTATGTGTGTGGAATATTTACTTTGTGTGGGTATAGTTCTTTAGGGTAAGTGTGTGGTAGTTATGGACCTTAGGGTTAGGGAGGGGTTAAGGGTAATGCATAGATAGTTGTGTATGTGGGGATTAGTGTAGGGTTACATGTGGGGTTTTGGTGCTTTAATTTATGGTTAGTAGTAGGGTTTTGGTTAGTGTATGTGTGTGTTTTTTGTTGTGTTTGCATAGGTACTATGTTACGGGTGGTGGGGTTGACCGACTATTGCAGTTTCGATGTTTAAATTTCGCGGTTTTGCATGTTCGATGTTATCACGTTTCGCTGTTTATGTGTCGACGGATTCGTATTTGAAGGATTCCACTTTCATTTAATTAAAGTAGACCCATCACAATGTCCACTGTACAGTGATAACAGATGTGAAATACCCGAGAGGCTGGGGTGCAAATCCATACCCATACATGTGACATCAAGGCCAGACAATCACAGTTAGCAACCCCAATATTACCCAGAACACACTCTCACCCCATGTCTCATACACACACACACACACACACACACACACACACACACACACACACACACACACACACACACACACACACACACACACATGCCGAGGCAACAGCCAATATGTGTGTAGTACACTGCATATTGGCGAATGATAGTAACTATGGAGTGAATGCAGTGGCCTACAGAGGGCATGGCACCCTGTCCATATGTCCAATAGGCACATACATGCAGACAGTGCACCTTCCCCATGTTCCTCACTGGACACTTGCAACACCTGTGGTGCCATCACATATGACCCACAAAGCACATACCATGCCTGAAAACATGCCCTGTATGGACAGATGCCATTGACACCAGGGAATGTCATTAGCACGCTATCAATATAGGTGCAGGGGAAACCTGCTGTCCATTACCAGTTCCTGCCACAGGTGGCCAAGTCTAGCACATCTGATGATAATCTTTGCACACAACATGGGCCTGCCACCCCAGGTACAGTTCCACATGTCACTATACATGCATGTGGGAGGTGTGCACATCCGAAACACTGTCCATGTCATGGACTAAGGAACACATGCATGGCAAGCAATGCACAGCATTGACTACACGCAATAGTCACCCAGGTGACTGGATGGTGGATACAATACTCACCTGTGTGGGCAAATTCAGAAACCACAGCCCTGAGCTACAATGCAGATCATTGTCATGTGGCCTGATGCCAAGGTATACCCATCACCTAGCCTAGTATAGCTGTCTGGCACAGTCGCCCACCACATACTCATGCATAAATGCACCCATGCATGTCAGTACTGGCACCCTGCATGTTTGTGTGTGTGTTGTATGATGCGTATGATCACATCCACACTCACTACAATCACCAGTGGCATAGTGAAGCATGCTGTTTGATGCCAGACACCTCCCCATACCTTTTGCCCATATAACCTCCGTATGAGCCATGTGGTGCATGTGATATCTACACAGTAATGTGTTGTGGCAATCTCACTAGTGATGAGCTGTATCCCTGGCCCTGCCAAGTGTGCCAATGTGTGTGAGAGTGTGGCTGTGTTGACGCTGGCACCTGTTCATGCAGACAGGCACGTGTACTTCACCTTCTGTATAACTACCATATCCCTGTTGCAGATGTCACTCACCATCACATATATGTTCTGAGGACTTCGCAGCAGGTAACCTATGTGGCGCATCCAATAACTGCATAGAACTGCAATAGCACTACATAGTCATTGTGGGTTTGATACCCTGTGCTGGTAGGTGGGTGACACAAACATGCTTAGGTTTTACTCTCCCACCACTCCCTGACTTGTCAATGCCTCTGTCTGCCTCTCTCATTCCCTCACTGGTGGATGTGGAGACCTGCACCTGCTTTTCTTAGGCAGCAGCTTGTGCATTTTAAGTGATGCTCATGATCAGCTGATGGCTTCTGCACGAATTGCAGCCCTCCTCTAGCTGACTGCATGTGGAACAGCTGTGGCAACATTCCCATAGCCAATTGCATGGAAACACACTCCAATATCTAGGAACATCATGTTGGTATAGGCCCTTTACATTCACTGTGAGCAGGAACTAGATCTGTTGTTTGGCAAACATCATCTCAGATGGATTGGGGATTTACCTCTAACAACATACACTGTGGAAACAGGGCAACACACAGAAGGGGGATGTGTCTGACCTGACTACAGACTATAAGTGCTGCTATACTGCATTTGGAGTAATGTTGATTTAACAGTGTGTGTGTGTGTGTGTGTGAGTGGATATGGCATTCCTACATGTTTTAATACCTGCCATGTCAGTTCTATGTTTATGAGGAATCCCCATCAGTAGGGTCATCTGCAGACTGGGCAGTGTGTTGTTCCTTTGGTTTCATGTGTTACCACAGAGCATCTATCTGTGAACTGCAGAAGGTAGTGTGAGGATTGCAGTCTGTAGATGGTGAAAGCCGTGACAGTTACTGACCTCATATCCCTCATAGGACATATGTTGCAACAAACCCTTTTACAACAGTAAAAGTAAGAGGTTATCACAACAACATGTCAATATAGGCCCTGTGTATGTGCTTCCAGCCACAACTCTGTCAACCTTTGTACATATGTCATGCATTAAAAGGTGCATATGTACTGTACACCATCATTAGTGTCATCATATCTGATAACAAGCCAATGAAATATCAGACTGCTACACATGTTATGTACAGTAGGGGTTATATTTGATGGCAGGACCTGGACATTCTGTGGTTGTTTGTACAGTACTGAGGTCTGTGTACTTATGGTGAATGCTGACAGAGTGTGTATTGTTAATATGTACCTTGGCGTGTGTACAGACTGTGGTAGATGTCATCGTCCTAGGTCCCATCCTACCTGATGTCACATGCTGCTCCACTGTATGTTACCATATTGGCTTACATGTTTGCAGTAATATTATGCTAGCTTTACCATATGTGGCTGTGGCAGTGTTCACATTTTTTGTGGTTATGCACTTTCACACAGGTGTATCTTAACCTGTGCTGTGACATGCCTGTAGAGCCTGTAGAGCCTGCTATATATGCATGTACATGTGCATTCCCCCATAGGAGATGTAGGCCAGTGTTGAGACAGTCTGCCTGTAGCCTGTACAGTGCTTTGTTACATGCCTAGCAGCTTAGTGTACTTACCCAGTGAGGTGTCATGTCCAGATACTTTCCAGATGTACTGTTGCCAGGCCTCCCTTAGCAGTCATGTATGTCAGATAGAGCGGTGGGATGCTGTACAGATGTATGTCAATATCTAGTGGGTAGTATGTGGTCATGGCACCTCTGCATCAGCAGTTATTATGTGTCAGGACAGACAGAGGTGTGTGAATGCATAACCTATGGGGGTGAATGTATACCAGTCATTATGTGTTATACCCATCTACATGGCTGTTAACATCCATATTGTCAAGCTTGGTCCACATGTTCTGCACTAAGGGGTTCTGTGTATACCTGTGGACTGTAAGGAGTGTGTCAGAATGTCCACATCTATTGGCCAATATATCTACTGTAGTCCACAGGAGCACTGTGTGCTTGCAGTGGTACTGTACTATGATGTCCTTAGGATGTCTGTCAGTAGCCAATGGTGCACATGTGAAAAGCAGATGTGACCTCCCACACACACCATGTCTGTGAAGACAATCCCTATTACAGTAGCTATAGTCTGCTAACATGCCTGACATCCCCTTGCACTATGAAGGCGGGACTATAGGGGCTGGGGTAAGATTACACCCCATGTTCAGGACATATGGTGAATATATATGTACATATGATTATCCAGATATCTATAGAGATAATTACACATATACATATTGACGTATATAGATGGGTGTGTATATAAACATAGATATGCATATGCACACCCAGATATATACTAACCAGAATGCTAGATTGTTAACCTTCATGACTGGTCAATTGAATCCCTTGCTGTCGGGTGAATTGACTGGTGACTATACAGACAGTATTGATCATGATGATATAGAACCACAAGCTCAAGACATTAAACGTAGCATTAAAAATTATATGTATCATTTTAAAAGACTTCAATCTCTAAGGTTTCATTTGGATACTTGTATAAGCATGAATGTAATTCTGAGGGGTCTACGGGTGTTGACAATGCCAACCTATGGCAACACATATCCACAACTTTTGGCTCAGTGGCAACGTATTAATTTAGAGGCAAGTAAATCATACTTGCATCTCTTAATTGACTTTTTTCTACCTATGGAGACTGAGCTTTTGGAGCAGGTTCAGTCAAGCCAATGAGCATTGGCGGAACTTTTGGGCGAAGAGAATGTGGAAGTATATTTTAATGAACTGTTTGAGAGACTAAATCAATATGAGGCACGATTGTTAACTCAGAAAAGAAAGAAATTGAGTTGTGATTTGTATGATTTTACACATAATCATGTATCCACATGGTTGAGAGCTCGAGGGAGGCAGCAGGAAGTGTTAACCAATCGTAGCTCAACAGGTCCGAATGCTGTACAATGACTGGGTCAATCAGAGGATGTGGCATCCAATGAGACCGCTGATTTGGCCTCACCGGAGCCAACTACTTCAGCATACTCAACACCAATGGGTGAGCAAGCTTCAGAGGTATTAACTAATAAGACTACAAGTGCAGTGGTTAATGGCTCTAATACAAATGTGGTAGGACAGAAAATCATCTCTACAAATGCATGTGAGCAGGTTTTTCTGCAGTTGCCACTTCCAATTCATCCGGTAAGAATGAACTCAGTAGAGCGAGACCAACGACGCAATATACAGAAATGGAAAGAGCCACCTGTTACCTATAAGTACCAAACACTGAAGAAAATGTGGAATCTAAGAGATGTGGACTAGTCTGGAATATTTCCAGATATCTTTTAACAGAAGATGAACAATCATTATTGAATCAAGGTTTGGGTTTCATACCTTCTACTAAATTTGACATTAGTCAACTTCTAATAGAGTTGAGATTGTTTGCACGTAATGTTAGTTTGAAATTAATGTTTGGGAATGACAATGTGAGTGATCATGTTGATTTTAGAAAACCGAGTGTGTTTATACCATCTATGCCTAGTCATGTTGACATTTTTATTAGAGCATGTGAGAGAGATTTGTACAATTTGACTGGTAGGAATGTTACACAGAAACATTTTAATTTGAGTAAAAGCTAAATGAAAGCCTTATCAAGTTTACGTGAAAACCCTGATATTGTTATACATCCCTCTGATAAAGGGGGACCTATTGTTATATTAGATACAGAGTATTATTATGCAGCAATGATTGATATGCTTTCTGATGTATCTACCTATAAAGTGATTCAACGTTGCAACATTTATAAAATGAAACAAGATATTGATGCTACCTTGAAAGAGTGTGTTTGTATGACCTTACTTGACAAGCAATTGTTGAAATATTTTACTGTGGATGTGCCACTGATACCAAGGTTACATGGTCTCCCCAAGGTTCATAAACATGCAACTCACCCAGCTTTCAGACTGATCGTGGCTGGAAGTGGGTGGTTGATGGAGCCATTGTCCATTTACTTGCACAAGCAGTTGAAAATAGTTTTGAATTAGTGTCCAGTAATATTGCGTGATACTGAACACTTCTTAACTGATTTGTTTGAATAGGCGCAGGTAAAGGAAGGCAGTGATTTTAAATTGTTAGCTACTTTTGATGTAGTATCATTATTTACTTGTATACCGAATGAAGAAGGTATCTCTATGGTAAAGAATGCAATGCTTAGAAATGGGCATTTTTCAGCTGCAAAAGTTGATTTTACTTGTATGCTCCCTGAGTTGGTTTTAGAACACAATGTGTTTTTATTTGAAGACAAATATTATTGGCAAACAGCTGGAGTCGCTATGGGTACCAGCTGTGCCAATTCTTATGCAAATATTGTTATGATGGAGTGGGAATGTACGAATATCTTATCTAATGACAAAGTGGTGTTTTATCGCCGCTTTGTGGATGATCTTTTGTTGGGTGGAGAGGTACAGCACAAGAGTTGTGTCATATCCATGAGGAATTGAATTTAAGTAGTGATTTTTTGAAATTTGCATTGAATATATCTCCACAAAGTATTGAGTTTTTAGATGTTAATGTGAGGTTACATCAAGGTAGACTTTTTACTAGAGTATATAGGAAGTCATGTTATATTCCATCATTTCTCCATCGTACTAGTATGCACCCCACTCATGTGTTTTCAAATATTATGGTAGGTCAAAGGATGAGGGTATCACTTTTATCATGTGATGACCTTGATTTCAAGAATGAGATGGAATATTTGAATGATGCATTTATGTAGAGAGGTTATTCAGCATTAGAAATTTCCAAAGCATTCAATAAGGTTTTTGCAGAATGATACAGATGAGCAAAGCCTTTCTATTCTGAAAGGGGAGATGTACATGAAACAATGGGGTATAAAAGGAATGGGCCAGCTTTTAGGGATAGGTTACCAATGGTACTATCATTCTCGAGTGACATGGATGTCATAAGTAGAGTGGTACATGATAATTGGCCTATTTTGTTGGAAGATTCTGAAACTTCAAAGATAGTAGGAAGCACACCTAAATTGTTTTTTAAAAATAAAAGAAATTTGAAACAACTTTTATGCTATCCAAAAATGTATACGACTCCCTCCATGTTTACAGGAACAAAGAAGTGTGGATCCTGCAATTTCTGAAGCTTTATAGACAAATCCAGGTTTTTTAAACATCCAGTCACTGGCAAGCTATGGGAATTGAGATGTTGGGCTGACTGTAATACTGTTGATTTAGTATACATAGCTCACTGTATATGCTGTTATCATTTTTATGTAGGAAAAAACAACTGATCTCTGAAAGTAAGAATAAGAGATTATGATTATTGTACAAGGAAACAGTTTGTATACAATGCACTGGCTAAGCATACTTTGCAAAGTGGACCAGATCACAAATTTCTTTTTCAGGTGCTTTACATTATGCAGGGGTCTAATAGACTAGGGCCGGTTGAATAAAATACAGAAAATATAGAACTACAATGGATTTTTAGATTGGTGGCTCACAAAGAGTTTGGTCTGAATGAATTTGTTTCTGTCAAGCCAGTGTTAAAATTAAAAATACTAAAGTAAGCAGTGAATTTAACTAATGTTTCTTTAAAAATTTTGGAGGGAAATTTTGTTATTTTAATTGAGTAATTGATGTTAATGTGAGGTATAAGAAGTGTTGGGTTTCATTGTATTGTTGTCTGATGAAGCGGTCTTGGATAACCGTAAAAGCGCTTACATTTGTACAATAAAAGTTTTACACTTTTGGAGATACGTGGTTTGTCTTGAAGCAATATCATTGCTCTGTTCTGTGTTACCTTACTTGTGGGTTTTTGTATTTTACCTACACCCAGATATATACATATACAAAGCAGTATATGTCTACACATATACAGACAGAGATACATATGCACATATACGTATACCACGCTGCCATGCCTGCCAGCAGTCCACTGCTGTTGTATCCCCCACACATACGGTGGGGCTGGGGCTATATATGTGTGGGCTTCACCTACAAAATTCATGTGTGCCCATATTCACTCCAGAGGCCAGTGTATGTAACAGTGGTATATGGCCCTGTATTAAAGAGTCTAGTGGTGGGATGCACCATACATAACCTAGGCTGTTACAACATGTGTGGATATCAGGGGTGAGCTGCCTTAAGGTATTTGGATGTACAGTACCATACATGTCACCTATCTTGACATTACTTACATAAAGTGGGCTACTGCAGGCCCACTGCCTCCTGCCATACAGACTGTTCTGTATGCCAGTGTGCCTGTGATGGTGTCAGTTATGTCTTGTTATGTAACAGTTACATCCCATTTGGTCAACTGAGGTCTTTACCACCTAGCGATTGTGTACATTGTGTAGATAGAGGCTGCTAAAATATACACCTGCATCACTTACTGTTGATTGTGTGGTATCCTGTGGCCCAGTCTGTCCTTACTAATGTGCGATTTGAAGGGCTTGGCCTGGACAGCAACAGTTGGTGACCTTTCTAGACTACTGTATTAGTATAACTGTTTCACAGTTGCATTACTCGATATGGATGTCAGTGTCTGAACAGCTATATGACATGGTATGTAATTCTGTAATAGTACACAAAGTTATTCCATTCCTGCAAACCTGTGTGTGATGTTTATCCTCTGACCTCTCTGTGCGTATACGTTGCAGGCAACGAATGTCATTTGTACGGGTGGGTCATCCAGTGTCCAGTTGTTAGGGTGTTCACTGTATGCATAGTGGGTATACCATATTGTGTGCGCCTACTACATAAGTATCTTACTGTACATATGTCTGCGTGTGTATGTGTAGTCACATGTATCTCTCCCTCTCTCTCTCTCTCTATATATATATATATATATATATATATATGTTCAAACAAAACGAAAAAATGAAGATAATTATCACTAAAAATGAACAAACTCTGTAACACAAAAGCATTCAAAATGAATTGAAGAGAAAACACCCGACACTCTTTTATTATTTAGCTCTTTCATCTTCTTTATTATCAAGACTTCTTCAGAAAGACGTTTCATTATTAAAAGCAACCATTTTATCATTGTTTAAATACAATATTTCAAGCTGTTTTTTTAAATTACCAACACAGTTCTTAACCAATAATACTGTGAGACCAGTGTTCCTGCAAGGTGCTGTATGCATCTTCATTTTCATTATAATACAGAGGTGATTCAGTTACCAGTAGTCCTGCAAGGTGCTGTGTGCATCTTCATTAGAAAATAATTTAGTTATCAAGAGAGAAACCTGTAGTGCCATGTGTATACAAGGGTCGTGTGTTTCCCATATACCTGAATTAGATATTCCTATTAGGTGTCGTGTGCATACTGGGCAACCTTGTGTACCACGTATGCTTTGTGATACCTAAAAATAAAATCATTGGTGTAAACAAAGTCAACCCATGAAGTCTATTGTTATTAAAAAGAAAAAATTCATCCCATGTGGGATGACCCAAAAATTAGGTGTTTTTCTTTACGGTAACCTCATGTATCCAAAGCTAAGCATGGCTGTGTTCATATCTGCATGGACTACAGGATGGGAAGACCAAAGATAGTTGGGTTGGGACAACATACAAGATGAGTCCTGAGGGGAGGAGGAGTGGAGGGTGGGCAAAGTGTGGTTGTGGGGTTGCTACGGGCTGGTAACCAGAGAAGTGATGGTGGCTGTGTGTGTGCAGCAGGGGGGGATGTGGAACTGTGGGTAAAGAAAATATGGTTCGAGGAGAGGCTGGGTTGTATGGGCCTGTACTGGTTGGCCCATCTAATGTGTGGGAGAGAGGGGAATGAAATATAAAAAAATAAAAAATAAAAGAAAAATAATTTAAATTCCTATTTAAATAAAACAAATAAAATAAAATAAACCTGGTAGTGTATTGCAGGGTGGATGTGTTTGGCTGTGGGGGGTATGCCAATTCGTACAAGACGCATATTGTTTGGGGCCTCTTAACCCCATTAACGGTGAATGTGGACATATATGTTTCTGTTAATCTACCATTGCTATCTAGATGTATGGCCATATATACCTATATAGGTATATATATTTGCTTACATATTTATAACTATGTCCGTTTATACCAATGGAGATATATATCTGCGTACATATATGTAACTTACTGTGTATATGTAGACATATAAGTGTTGACATATACATATGTGTAGATGTCGGCATTTGCATGTATATATGTTCATATATATTTATAAATATGTATATATTTCTGAATATATATATATATATATATATATATATATATATATATATATATATATATATATACATACACACACATATACACACACACACACACACACACACACATATATAGATATGTTGTATCTGTTTAGATATTAATATATTTACACACATACATACATCTAGATGTTGGTATACATTCCCTGTACTGTTGCATGACTGGGCTGGATGTTATATTCCTGAAAACATCAGATTTATGTATAATTGGCATAGCTTAGTGGTAAATTGCTTTGTGTATGGTGTGCATCATCCTGGGTTCGAGCCTTGCAGAGGCTGTTTATTTTGTTGCTGGGCAGAAAACAGGCCACTGGATACAGAGTAGTTAAGGCACTTTAAAGCAGTTGTAAGCAGATTGGCATGGAGGTAAGCACTGCTAACTTCTGGTTACAGTTTCTTACACTCAGCTTCTAAATTGTTTAACGTGTGGGCATAGCTTACTCCAGCACAAACAGGCTTAAACCCACTTACTGCTGCTTAAAACTGCTTACTCCCACTTACCCCTGCACTAATTTCTTCAAAAGAAAAGAAAAAGGGGTTGATAGGAAAGTGGTGAAAAAGGGGGCACAAAGAGGGAAAGACAGTAGGGAAAATATCCAGGGATGTGCAGGAAGGGTGTAGTGAAGGTCCATAGCTGCCCATTTTTTCTACAGCTGTGCATATACACTGAATTTGGAGGTAGATTTGGACACTCAAACCCCTTGGGGGGGTGAAGACAACAATAATTTGTTGTGATACCAATTAGACTGGATTACGTGTCCAGTGTACATGTGTGTGAAATGGACAGCTATGTATGGGGCGAGATTTTTTTGTGGGAACAGATTGCCCTTTTTTTTTTAGGTGAGAGTGGGATTCTGGGGAGGGATAGTAGGTATATTTGGGGAGGTAGGTTGGGTAGGTTAACAGACAAGACAAACAAGATGCATACAGAGGTGGTATATGACTCATGTGGGGGGTAAGCACCTTAGATGGGGAGGGGTGTTTGGAAGTCCCAAGCCCATGAGCCCCCAAATGGAAACAGTGGGACTGAGATCCCCACCCATGGGCAGTCACCACTGCACCTTCATGGCCCCAAAGGTGGCTGCACTGGGTAGTAGGGACAGGCTCACCCTCTAATTGTGCCACGCAGCCCTCAAGCTGGCATAGCTTGTCTCAGATCTCCTTGTCAAGCTTACTACTCACCACGGCCCAGACCCGATGGTAGGTGACAGGTATCTCTCCTCCCCCAATCCCGGGGGGGCGAGCCCCATCCCCTGTGGCGGTTCCACCTGAAGGTGATGCAGGGCCAACAGAGGAAGATGTCCCAGGCTGGGCCCTAGAAGTGCTGGTGCCCGATGCCATGGCCAGCTGAGGTGGGACAGGTGAATCCGCTGGGACCAGTCTTCCCATATGAGCTATCGTGTTGCAGGTTTAAGAAAGACATCAGTTAGTAATAAACAACAGCATTCAAGTATTCAGGATTAGTTATAACAGCATGCAGAGGTATTCTTATTAACCCAAGTCACCAGATTTACAACAGTTGCAGGGGGAGCAGAAGACATACATATATGGGACAACAGTGGCCATTATAACAGCATGCAGGTTTCATTGATGGCAACAGGCCAACAAAATGGGAGTATTTTAACATGGCACATGCATAGAACCAAATGTGAATATTTATAAACCAATAGGACATATGTCCCGACAGAAGTTTGGAGTGTACACGTACCCATTGAGGTGTGTAATTAGGTTATTGTAACACATATGGTGGGGGTGAGAGAGGTCCATTAACAAGTAATATATCCCTGTAGTATTCACAACTTTCTTAGTCACTGCAGTGATCTGTCCCTTACATGTATTATTACACTACTCAGTGTACTTACTTTGTACAATGGTATGTTTGTAGATAAGTATCTACGTGGACTGTGTCTTCCATATAGTCTACACATCTTACCTGTTATAGCTGTTGAGAAAATCAATGTTAACACTACCTGACAATTTCTACACATCCTCCCAGATTCCATGCTTGTAGACAAGTATATAAGTGAACTGTGTTGTACCTACAGTCTACACCTCTTACCTGGTATAGCTGTTGAGAAAATCACTGTTAACACTACTTGACAATTTCTACACATACTCCCAGATTCCATGCTTGTAGACAAGTACATAAATGAACTGTGTTGTACCTACAGTCTACACCTCTTACCTGTTATAGCTGTGGAGAAAATCTTTGTTAACACTACCCAACAAATTCTATACATACTCCCAGATTCCATGTTGATGTCATACACATACCTAACAATCTGCTATTGCACACACTCTGGTCACAGCTTCACAGAATGCAGGTGTTAATGTGACATATTTTGAGAATAGCTGTCATACACTTTGGGTGAGATGCTACAATGACAGGTTTGTTTTCATATACATTCTCTGACTATGTACAGGTCTGACTATCAGTTATATGTCACTAAAAGCTGCCTACATTTCTTGAATCATCACACTGATATGTCAGGGGAATAGGTTACCAGGCAGCAGATCTGGGCCATTTATCTGGACATGCTGGACAGATCAGAACTGTTGAGGGGTATGATTATGCATACAGCTTACTACCTGAACATTCTGCAACAGTCTGTACAGTTGATGGTTATGATTAGGCTTACAGATTACTATCTGAACATTCTAGCTAATTCTGTACAGTTGGGTCTAATTATGCATACAGCTTTCTATCTGAACATTCTCACAAACTCTGTACAGTTGTGGAGTATGATTATGCATACAACTTACTACCACTCCCGGGATTCAAACCCCTTTTGTGTGTGGTAAAAAAATTACAGTTGACATCACAGTACACTGTGCTATCAGGGAACTGGTGTGAAGCATTCCAATGTTTTCTGTCTAAGTCTCCCTCAGTTGTACAATATGACTGACCTCTTGGGACTTCCAGCATTATTATACTGAACATCCTACATATTTTATCTGCATTCAACAGTGTGGGTAACACTGCTTAATACAACATTACTATTTATAGAATGCAACACTACAACAACATATGAAAGAATGTACACAAGCACTCCAGGGGTTACACTTTTATTGAAGGAAATAGGCGCTGAATAAAAAGAAATCCAATGAAGAAACAACGCGTTGGATAAAAAGAACTTTATCGAAATAGCAAAGCTTTCGGGTGAAACCATTCCTCAATACTGAAACAATTACATTCAAGACATCACTTGTTTTAAATAAGAGCCCACAAGTCACATGATAGCAGCCAATATCATGTGACCAACACACAAAATCAATACTATACATATAAAATGTGTCTAAATACACATATCATAATTTAATACGTTATACTTTTATTCACAAGATATTATACCTTTATTTCCACACAATCTATGACAGTCTTCCTGCCATATTGTCTAGTTTATTCAGTACATCCCATACACTATACATTTTTATACTGATACAACACTTTCTAGAACTGTTATATTTATTTGTTATGAGAGTACATGCAATATTATTACTAACCTGCCTCGCAAATCAGCCTTTGCAGCCTAGCAGCATGGGCTTGCTGGTTCACAGCCCACTCATCTGCAGCTGTCAGGGAAAGACAGTGATATTTAGCCATTACCTATCCATAGTATACACATGCTAGGCAATCATTATCTATATAGTAGAATGGGTATTTACTTAGTGCTGGGGCATTGGCCATCTGCCTTGATTCGTGGATCCACTGCTCCAAGAGAGCCACCCTCCACCACTTCAGATCAGCATGGTGATGCCTGACCTGCTCTCTAGTCTAGGGGATACCAGTGGCACTGGTGAGGTCATGGGCGAGACTGTCCCAGGCCTCCACTTTATACTGAAAGCCCTGGTACTGGCCTTGCAGTAGTCTCTGCTCATGGTGTTTTACCAGGAGCTATACCATGAATCTGGACTCCTGGGTGCCCCAGCGCTATGCTCTAAATCGAGTGCCTTCCCCAACTCCAGCCATTCTGCATATAGTAGGGAGCTGCAACCAGTTATGGGAAGTATTCACGCCTGTGGGGTTTAAATATGCCTGATTTCTCACCCTTTCCCATGATTGGACGGTTTTGAAAAAGCTAAGCTATGGGCACACCTGCTTACCTAATGTTGGGATTGCTTAAAGGGGTATACCACTGGGCAGATTGAGTTAGCCAGCATACACATTGCTTACACCAAGTAAGCTGAGCTGTGCAATGCTTAGCATTGCTTAATATTTAATTAGCATTATATTTTCCTTTTGGCATTGATTTATTTGTTACATGTTATATCTGTGTCTGGTATCTGTGATTCATGTGTACATAAACTGTATGGGGTCTTGGGGATTTCAACACTTTATTACAATAACACCTCACATCTGGCCTTACTGCAGTACTCCAGTTCACATATTTATGTTATGTAACATGTTATACAACATCACACTGTACATAGATTCCTTTCATATGTTCAGTTTGATTTTCCTATGGTGAAGATTTGTTTGTTGAAACCTCAATCTTATGTACTGCTATGATGGCTTAGTGGTTAACTACTGTGACTGTAGTGTACAGGGTCATGGGTTCAAGACTTGCAGAGGCTGTTTATTTTGTTGCTGGGCAGAACACGGGCTGTTGGATACAGAGTGGTTAAAGCACTTTAAAGCAGTTGTAAGTGGGTGTGTGCGTGTTTGCGCTGCAGTAAGCACTGCTAACATCCGGTTACAGTTTCTTATACTCAATTAGTTTTCACATAGCTTAATCTGTGTAGGCAGTGCTTCCCCCCCGCACCACAAACACACTTAAACATGCTTACTAGTGCTTACATATGTTTACTACTGCTTATTTGTGCTTAAACCTGCTTACTGGTGCCTTATTCATTATGACACTGATACTTCATATGTGCATTTCATGCAGTACTCCAGTTCATAAATATGTGTTATTTAGTGGGTATTGCAACAAAAATATTGGTTATAACATGCTTTGCCATGTAAAATTGACTGTGCTGCAGTGTGACTCGAACTGGGAATGCCTGCTCATTAGGCAAATGCTCTGCCCACTACACTATTGCTGTGCTGCTTCATTTGCATATATCTTCCTTGTTATCCTCTTCAGCCTTTTAAGCTGCTTTAGCCATAGCTAAGTGATGGGCACACCTGGACACCTACGGTTAACTGTACTCAGATTTTTTAAACAATTTAAATACAGAGGTTTCTTTATTTAATTTGAATGTATTGTTGCTGTTGTACACATGGGGGACTGTTGGTGGGGATATGCAGACACTTATGAGTGGTCTCGCTCATTTCTTACCACTTTCTGCTGTTCTACATTGCAGGGGCATGTTTATTCTGAGAGCACTGCTCTCAGACATGGCCTCTGCACTCATACATGCTCTGTGTAAGCCTTAGAGTGTGGGCAGTGTGCCTTCTTAATATGCATGGCACGCTGCCGTCCTGCTCCTGAACGGGGGCTTCCATGCAGGATTAAGCTAGTCCTGCACAGAGGTTTAGTAAATCTGGGGGATTTCTTGCGTACAAAGAGACACAAAGTCATAAAATATTTGGATTTGCAGGCATAAATGAGAGCAACGTGGAAGAAAGATACCCGGACAGTTCCAGTAGCAGTAGGAGCAATGGGTCTTACAAAAAAGAATCTACAGTCGTATTAAGATATGTTACTGATACATGTAACTCCATACGAATTGCAGATGGAGTGATTACTTGGCACACTGGGGGTGCTGAGAAGAGCACTTCTGGCTGAGATTGGAGACTGAGACAATACTAATTTCATGAACTTTAATCATACTTTGACTTAAGAATGGGGTCCATTCCTGTCATGGTATTAGAAACCCAAAAATTTGGAGAAATTAAAAAGCATGAAAGACAGTGGCTTAAACAACAAACAATTATTTTGCTAACTCACAACTGTGTAAACAATAGTATTCTTAAAGCTTTTGGATCTCTCAAAGGGAGTTTAGTAGAAACAAGACCATCCAAAACATTGCTTAGTTCAGACCTTTAAGAGTGTTCTTTCTTACCCATGTACATTAAGCACTCCTGTGGCAGAAGCATTTAATGAAACTGTCTCTAGATTGTGTTCACTGGTAAGCAGGTATTCCAGTCTGGCAAGGTCTAACTACTGAGTATATCTGGGAATACAAACAGGCATTATTTACTTACATAAAAATACCATTTATTCTATGACTCTATGGGAACATTTACATATGTCTTTTAATTACTTTGTTCACAGTATACACGTTGAAATACAAAAAAGGCTTATTCATTAGTTCTTGATGTGTAGTATGCTGCAAAGTGTTCACAAAGTGAGAGTGGACTTGTGTTTAGATACTTTCTTGTAGTTTTGTGGTGGGTAGATGATGTGTCTGCATTCATTTTCTAAATGCCCTTAAGGGCATGCCGAGTATCATGCAGTATGAGGTAAGGGTCATTTAGCAAAATACACATAAATTAATCAATGTTATGAAATAGTCATTTTCATTAAGTTCTATATGTTAAAATCTAACAGTCGAGGCCTCTCTCTGCTTGGTTCTGCCAACATCCACGCAATGAAGGTTGTGACCTAGGTGTAGAGGATGTCAACATTTTTGTTACAGGCCAGTGTACAGCTCTTGCATGTGAAATGAAAATGTTTTACATAGTTCAATTAATAGCTGCCATTACTGCTATACCAGTTTGTGACCTGTGGTTATGTACTGTCATACAGGTATGAAACAATACACTCTTCAGGGCAATGTGTATTGTACACCATGCTACCATACTGCATTCAGAGATGTAATGTGACAATATATTGTATATCAACATGTATCGATGCTTACACTTCTAAAATGCATTATAGTCCATTAATGTTTATATGGCATTTGATATATTTCTTTTTTAACTTCTCCATGTCTCTTGGGTTTCTAATGTCATGATGGAAATGGGCCCCATTCCTATATCAAAGAATGATTAAAGTTCATGAATTCGTATTGTTTCAGTCTTTGATGTTAGCCAGGAGTGCTCTTTGCAGCACCTGCAATGTTCCAATGGTGACTCCGTCTGCAATTCATACAGAGTTACATGTATCAGTAACATATCTAAGTATGATTGTGAATTCTTTTTTATGAGACCCATTGCTCCTACTACTACTACTACTCAAAATGTCGAGGGTATCTTTCTTCCACATTGTTCTTGTTTCTGCCTGTAAATCTTGGTATTTTATGACTTTGTGTCTCTCTGTATGTAAGACACCGTAATCAAAGGGTGTAGCAACTTCAGGGATCAATGCTACTTTTGTTTTCTTTTCATGGACTACTATATCAGTTTTTTGCGCATTTAGTTTTTCAGCTATTGGTAATGGATGATCCCATGTGAGATAAACTTCATCATTTTCTATGATGTTTTGTGACATGTTTCCAGTGTTTTTCATCTACTTCAGTATTATAATGTTTGCACAATCTACACTGCAACAGTTTTACCACATTATTATGCCTTTCAGTCCTTCTGGCATTAGTATAGCAAAACCAGCAACAAGATGTGCAACTGTTTCCAATTCTTTTTTACAAAATCTGCATTTATCTGTTTCTCCCACATGTTCAATGGACTCTGTAAACCAATGTGTACATAGTCCACAATCATGGGCTGCCAATATTAACCTTTCATCTTTTGGTTGAAATTCAGCTCTCCTTACCATTTCTATATTTGATCCTGATCAGCATGAGGTTGTTCCAACAGTTTTATATATTTGCAACTATATTTATGCATTTTCCACATTTCTTGCCTTCTTATCTGATCCTTCACCTTATTCTTTCTTTCGTTTTTTGCCACATTCAGTTGCTGCCTTGTTTTTATCTACTTCAGGTTTGATTTCCATTCCCGCTTGATGCCAATATGCTTTTGCTAAACTAAGCAGGGAAGTCATCTTAGACTTATTTTCCTTGTGTTTCAAAACTTTCACTATGCTTGGGTCTTGTGAGGCAGCAGATATGTATGCAGTCTCACAATTGCAGATCTATAAATGTAATCACTTTTGAGGAGGCCCATACCTCCTTCAAAACAGGGAATGTATAATCTTGGTATGCACTGACATTTATAAATCATTTGACAAGCATGAAGCATCCTTTTTGTTTTCCTGTCCAACCTATACAACACCATTTGGGACCAGTCAATCACTTCCAAAACTGTTAAGTTTGCACAGGAAGAGCAAATTGGTATATAGCTTGGACTTTGTTCATACAGGCCAACTCTGTTTTTGGTATTAATTTAAGTCCTCTGAAATATTAATTTCTAAGTTTTATTCACATTTGTTCATGTTTTATTGCTGATCCTTCATCAATTCCCAAATATTTATACACTCCCTCTTGCTGAAGTTCTTTTATATCACATTCCTGTCCCAAACTGGTGTTTTCTGGGAGCTGCATCTTTCCTGCCTTAAAGGTTGCTTTTGCACATTTATCAAGAACAAATGACATTTTCATATTATCTGTAAAAGTTTTGACAACTTGCAGTTGTGCTTTCAGTTCCTCATTTGATGAGTTATGCAATTTTAAATCATTGACAAAGAGAAGATGTGACATCTTTACACTTTGGTGTTTTCTGTGAGCCAAATTGTAGCTACAACTTAATCTGTTAAGTAGACAATTTAATGGATTAAGGGCAAGACAAAATACCAGCGGTAACAGAGTCACCCTGGAAGATCCCCCTTTGAATTTTTATCCCTGGAATAATAATTTGTCCTTTATCATGGCTTAACTGCAAAGTGGTTTGGCACTGTTTCATGGTCACTGTAATGTAAACGATCAGTGTAGGGCGTATCTTGTACATTTTAAGCACTCATTTATCCCTGAATGTGAGATCCTGTCAGATGATTTCTGTAGTCTATCCATGCCATACTTAGATTCTTCCCCTTTTTACAGTTCTCCATTATGATTTTATTTAACAACAAATGATCCTTTGTTCCATATGACTTTATTTTATTACCCTTTTGTTCTATTGTCATAATTGAGTTTTTTCTAAATGACTATGACCACTGTCGGCATCAATTCCAGTGTATAGTTTGTGTCATTGAAAGAAGTCATTGACTTATAGTTTTTAGGATAGCTTGCAGGATCACTCTTGAGTAGGAGTATTGTTTTTCTTATTGTTAACCAGGCTGGTGTCTGGTTAGGGTGCTCATATAGATAGTTCTTACTCATGGCTAAATCTTCATGTAAAGATGTTAATACTTTTAGCCAGAAGTTATGTACTGCATCTGGGCCTGGAGTTTTCCAATTAGAAGCTTTTCTTAACTTTTTTTCAATCCCTCTGCCTGTTACTTCATCCCATTTCATATCCTGTACATTTGATCTTCTTATTCCTCTTTTTACATCTTCCATCCATTTAGCATATTTGTTATGTTCCAAAGGATCGTCATAGCTATTTCTCTAAAACGTATCTATTTCTTCTTTTTTGGTAGCATTTCAATTTCTTTTGCCTTGCTTCCCCATTCTGTACAAAACTTTTTTGGGTCATCAGTAAACTGCTTATTTTTCCTTTATATTTATCTGCATATCTCCTAAGTTTTTCTGCCTATGCTGATATCTTTAGTTTATTATTTGAGATTGTGCACTATAGATCCTGATCTGTCCTGATACTGCATATTGCTTTTATCATGTCTATCTTTCTGAATATTTTTGTTGATCTGTTCCCTCTTCTATAATCTTTTAACAGTGACACTTCTTGTCTTAATTGCTTTATAGTTTTCTCTATTCAGTACTTCCATGATTGCATTCAGTTTCTCCCCTTCCTTTCCGTTACTACTTTGTGTTTTTTGGTAAGACTGTATCTGTTATTAATTTAGCTGCACAGTAGTATATCTTATTTATTTCTGTTATATCACATGAATATCTATGGATAGTCCTAATTACTGTATTCATTTGTTTTATCAGGTTTCTAACTTTTTGGGGTATTATTGACTTTCTGTAGTCTGTTTCTTTCACTGAACTTAACATGTCTGTCCATTTCTATTAAATCAAACAACTCTTCTCTTAGATCATTTTCTTCTAAACTGAGGGCACATTCTTTGTTTTCCATTTCCTGCTGGCATTCTATAGAAGTTCCAGTACATCCTCCTGTGCCACATTCTCTTTAGTTTCATCCTGTGTCATCCGTTGATCTTTCATATGGGAGCTCTCTTGCCTATCAACCCACAGCATTGATTGCGTCAGAGTTGTCACAGTTTCCTGTTCCTTTTTTTGCTGTGCAACTCCAACTGAACATTTGTACAAGTTTCCTATAAAAGGCTCCAAAGTATCTCCATATGGCAACTGATCAGATGTTTCCTGATCCACTGGTTTCTTCTTAATTTTGAGGATCCATTGCTCTGTCTTGCTGTGATGTTATCTGAGTTAGATTTTCTACACTTAATCCTTCACTTCACAGGTAATCCATGACTTTAGTTTTTATTTCTTTAACTTCTCCATTACTAATCCTCTTTTTTCTTATTTTTTTGTATTGTAAAATGTCCCATGTCCAGATGCCATTGCCTATATCTCTCTTCAAATATCTTTGGTGCTGCTCTTTTTGTACTGATTAGCTTTTCTTTCTTCTTTGCATAAATATTGTACCATATTAAGTCTCTTTTTCTTTCCCATGTCCATATTTCTTCTTCAGATGTCTCCTACTCCTCCTGTTTCTCCTTACTTTGGGGGCTCATTTTTCACCATGCTGTGATGTAATCTGTGTTAGACTTTCTGCACTAAATCCTACACTTTGCAAGTTTTCCATAAGTTCATCTTCTTATATTTTTAACTTCTGCTTTACTAATCTGTTGTTCTACTTTCCCTCTTTGGGATCTTATTTTGTATTGTGAATTTTTCCATATATGGATGCCTTTGTCTGTATTTCTCTTTGAATATCTTTGGGGCTGCCTTTTTTGTGTTGATTAATTTAACTTTCTCTTTTGCACAAATATTGCATCGTATCCAATCTCTGTTTCTTTCTCATGTCTGTGTTTCTTTTTTATACCTTTCAAAAGTCTCTAGATTTTGTTCATTATAGTTTTGTATTTCCTCACTCTCTCTTTTTCCAAACAGCCCAAGTTTTCTTGGTCTTTATGATGTTTTTCATAAATCTGTTGTATTAATGAACACACATTTTTATTTGACGTTTCTGACAGTTTTTCTTGTGAAAGTATTTTTCTTCCATCTAATTTCTCACTTAATCTGTTTATATATCTTCTGTCTGGGAATTCTGCCCTTCTTGCATAATAGTAAAAATACAATTTTTTTTCTTATCCTCAATAGTCCACTCTATTGTCTTTATGGCTCTTTTTTGACCTACCGGTTTGTTTGTGATTGTTAAGGATTACTACTTCCTTCTACAACAGGGGGCTCATCCTCCCCCCTGGGCCTGTCCTATCCCCATTGTAGGAATGTTTCCATGTCTTAAGGATTACACACTGTCATTTTTTTCCAGTCTTGGCACCAGTGTGCCTACCAGGATTGGGTATTTTTTATCCTTGGACTTGTGCACCCAAGCTATCTTTTTTATATTTAACTTACTTCTGTCAGTGATATATGCTATATAAAATACAGTCTATATATCAGTGTTGGCTTGATGAGATTTCCCCCTGTAGCTGATAGGATTATACAACAGTGCTGGCATGTAAATTGCTTTCCCTAAATCTTGTATGTGCAACCTATAAATTCCTGGGTCTTCCTATCACATAGATGTACATCATAAGTTAAGGTGTATATTGACAACCCAACATACATAAAACCTGTGGCCACAAAAGTGACTACACATGACATTTGACTTGATTCATGTGCATGTTGCTATTATGTCACAGGACCACATCCCTGATTTGTTAAATAATTCCATCTTTCATCTGTTATAATTGCACAAATGTACCCATGACTAGCAGCACAGTCATCTGTTGATACGGTGGTAAAAGTGTCAGTCTCTAAATTTCAGGTTCTTGTGGATTGCATTTCAGACATCCATGCTATGTATAGGTTCCTAGGTATACAGGAAAGCACTAAGCTAGCTCACTTGTGGGCAATTTTAAGTCTGTCTGATTTCTCTTTTTGTGTTTGCATTAATCTATCCCATTTGGTTAGAGACTGGCCTTGCTCATCCCATGGTCAATAATTATATGTTTCTTCTGATGAGAATAACTGAGATCATACCATTGATAACTTGAGGGGATCTATGCATAGGATAAAGAATTTATAAGCTGTCTCTGTCCATTAGTAATACATGGGGAAGTCCTGAATATGAGTATGAACAGATCTACTTTCTACCATTCACAACATGACATTAATGACACAATTGACCAATGTCAAGGATTACTCACTGTTACTGGAACACTTTTACAGCTGCACATGATTCTTCTGCATATGTCCCCAGTGTTACATGCGTGTACATTGTCATTTAAACTTCATATTGTTCTTTCAGTCATACATATTAGGCATGTAAAGGATTAACATGCTTTGACCACTCCCTGTTTTCAAACATCGGTGTATTCATTAATTAAAAAAATAATTTCTCCTTGGCTGACTTTCAGAATATCAGTCACACTCTGTGCAATAGCTGTATAATATGCTACGTACCCTACTCACCTGTGAAAGTTACCTTACACATGTTTATGAAAGGGTTGCTATTACATGATCGAATGCTAGAAATAGCAAACGCTCATTTGTTAAATCCAAATGCATGAAACCACAGAATATCGGAGGAACGGATCAGCAAATTTTTTCCCAGGAAAAAAATTTGCTGCGCCATTCCCCGGACTTTGCTGTTTCCTTCCCTGTGGTGTGATCTCAGAGTTGGTATATTTAAGGTGGGGGTGGGCAGGTGAAGCCCCCCAGTTTATGTTGCCTGTACATTTTTTTTTTTTTTTGGATCAGCAAATTTTTTCACTGGGAAAAAATTAGCTGATCTGTTCCTTCAAAAATGTGTGGGTTTTGTGCATTTGGGTTCAATAATATATTGTTCTGTATTTCTAGCATTCGATCATATAATATGAACCCTGCATGACATTTACTCACTGTGGTATACTGCAGGTGTGTCCCTCTCATCTGCTTTTGTTGACATTTTATTTAACAAAACCATATAATTCTGTGCCTGTCTGCACATGATTAATACTAATATGACTCATAATTACTTATGAGTACTGTTGTTTGTACAAAATCTCGTCATATCAGTACAATTTCTACTTTTAACCCCCCCGCCTCTTTATTTAATGTTTTCCACTTGCCCTTGACTTGTATTATGCCATCCATGCATGTTCACTTACTGAGATTAAGCTTATTTACTACTTGTTGTGTGTACTTTGTAAACCCATCTGCACCTCACTGTGGCCACTAACACTTGCTCTGCTCATAAACAGGTGTTGCTTGATATGTAAGATTACTAGTGGCTTGCACATTCAATTAGCACAGTTGCTCATTGTGTAGTCATGACATAAATGTGTAGGCTTAGCATGAAGTATACATGCTTATTAATAAATCCCCAAGGTTAGATTCATAATTACGCTACAATATCAGTGTATATGTAAGAAAGCTGAATGATTTCTCACCATTTCTTGTTGCTAAACACCATGGTAGTGTCATGCTTATTGTTTTTTATTGGTACTGTTCCACTGATATAATGATTAAGTTGTTCTTGGCTTTAGCTTACTGCAGTCATTATTCTGTATGGAGTCACTTGTGGATTCATCTCTGGGCTAATATTGTTAAGTTGACTGGCTACAGTCTCTTTGTGCTATCTCAACTGAATATTTATTTTTTAATTAAACCGAAGTTCCTTGATTACAAATTTACTTGATTAAAGAGTTTAAGCTTATACAGCTATGATTGTGTATTCCATTTCAACAACCAGTAATTAATAATCCAAATGTTCTTACTGGGACAAAGCTGAAAAACGATAATAATTTTCCTTTACTAAATAAGCTGTTTTAGATTTTATAAAATATGTACTTGCAACTTGAGTAATATTACTTTCCTTTTCTTATATCACAAAAGTGAACATTAGCACGCATATCTTTATAATTTATTCCTTAAAGGATTCAGACTGTGCAAACATTTATCACTTTGTCTTTTTGCAAGATGTATCCCTTAAGTAAATTTATATATTCATGTTATCAAACAATTTTATAAAAATGTAGCCATATATTTCTTCATTTCTTTGTTTGAAATTAATTTTATTATAATTATGATACAACCTGTAAGTTATTATACGTTCTATCTTTAAATGATATGTATTTCATGAAATTATATTCAGTATATGTTTTTCTGAGTATAATTTCATGAAATGCATAACATTTAAAGACAGAACCCATTCAGTATATGTTTTTCAATTTCCGCGGTGGTGCAGCAGTAGCGTTGTTGCCTCACAGCAAGAGGTTCTCCCATTCGATTCTCGGGTTGGGTCGGGAGTGCCTTCTGTGTGGAGTCTGCATGTCCTCCCTGCAGTTGAGTGGGCGTTCAAAAGACATGCGTTGAATGGGCGTGCCTTCGTTGAAAGTTGGGCATTGGGCAGGCAACTCGACACTATAAAATCCAACTGCCAATCATTAGCGGACCGGAGTTCCACTGTTGCGACCCCTAACCGGGAAAAGCCAAAAGACAAACATATTCAGTATATGTTTTTCATTACATATTTGATCCAATCTAAACTGATGTGTTATTGTCCAGGAATTTTATTTCTGTGTAAGCCTGGAAATCTCATAATGCAAATTAGTAATTCATATTTTGGATTCGCAGTATCATTAAAAAGCTAAAGGATTATACTTTTTATAAAATTGTTTACTTATTCATTTTTAATGGCACATGCAGTTCTATGGCTAATGAATTATCCAACTTACCAAATGCGCAGTTGTTGTTCTACATTAAATAAGCATAAATAATGTCCTGTATAACTTGATTCTATTTTTTAAAAAGTGCCTGACAAATAGCAGTTTTTTCTTGGTTTGGAGTGTGCATTAAATACATCTCTTTGAACTCCTAACTTTGTAGCTGTCTTCCTTTCTGTTATTAAATATTTTAAATATCATTATGGCTTCCTTTTCTGCAACATGTAGAAACACTGCATATTGTAGCTTTCCTGGCTTTTCTGAAAGTCCACTAATGGTGAGATATAACCCAAACTTCTGGAGCCAACACTTTGCATATTATAAGATGTTATATTACAGACAGATCGGCAAAGATAGTTATAGTGGATTTGTTGCTTAAAAAATGCAAAAGATTGTGGTAGATATGAAAAAGCAAAAGCCTGGTTCAGCAGCTTTTTGAAAAATTGATGAGAAATGTGATATTTAATACATGAATTTTGAATATATCAATACTAAAAGGTAAAACAACATGATATCAACACAGTGAACTTTAACTATTGATGCTTGTCAAACTATAGCCATATCTCATAGTAGAAAAGTTCCTCTGTTCCTACTGCAGCCCAAAAGATATTTTGGCACCATGAGTTTTTGTTTTCATTTTAATACCATGTAAAGTACTTCCACCATTGATGTAAGATGAATCTGTTGGAGGGCTTGAGGTAAGACTGATGTTAATACTTCATGATGTTTACTACTAGATGAGACACAGACAACTTGACGTGCATCTCTCTTAATTTTAATATTCATTTTTTAAAGCTGTACTCCACAACTCTCTGATGATGCATACATCTTCAGCCTGACCTCTGTGTATACAGGACAGATGGATGCTAGTCATAGTGTGTAGACCAATATGTGTAGACACAACTTTGTCTGCAGCATTGTTAGTATCACAGTGGTACAGTGCTTCATGGAAGTCATTCCCGAGGCAGTATGAGGAGGCTTATCTGCAGCTTTATGGTCTGGTGAGTATGGCAAGACAGAAATCTTATCCTCAGCATAACATAGCAGTGAATCCTGGAAGTCCACCAGCTTACAGATAATTAACAGGCAAGTGAGCCAAGGTGGCAGCACTCTAGATCTGCAATCTGTCTACACAGCAAAATTACACATTACTAAGTCTATTGGAATTATGTCGAGCAGCAGAAATGAAAAAGGAATTCCATATTCTTTTCAACAGAATAAGACAGGTAGTGTTTGGCCTAGAACTGTGATTCATTTTTTTAGGAATTGATGAGCAAGAGTCAAGTATTTTCCAAGCTCTGTAGATGGCATCCCTTTAAAAGGGATATAATAGTGGGGGTAACCCAAGCTTCCACATTTCTTAGCTAAAAAGAGATGGTAAAATGCTTTACTCTAGAGAACATTATAGGTGGTCAGACCAATCCAGGGGCTTCTTTCATCACTTCTATGGTCTCACAAAAATGATTTTCTATGAAATGGAACCAGAAGAAAATGTATATGTGATATTTCTGGCAACTTCTGGTGGGAGGAATTTAGGTCAGTCAGTCTAATTGTACAACAATAATTTGAAAGCATAAGAGGAACTTTATATCTAGAGGTGTCTTCTATAAGAACAATATTGCCTTCCCATCAGGGAGTGCAGGAATTAGTGCACAAGGGTGTCTTCTATAAGAACAATATTGCCTTCCCATCAGGGAGTGCAGGAATTAGTGCACAAGGGTGTCTTCTATAAGAACAATATTGCCTTCCCATCAGGGAGTGCAGGAATTAGTGCACAAGGGTGTCTTCTATAAGAACAATATTGCCTTCCCATCAGGGAGTGCAGGAATTAGTGCACAAGGGTGTCTTCTATAAGAACAATATTGCCTTCCCATCAGGGAGTGCAGGAATTAGTGCACAAGGGTGTCTTCTATAAGAACAATATTGCCTTCCCATCAGCACAAGGGTGTCTTCTACAAGAACAATATTGCCTTCCCATCAGGGAGTGCAGGAATTAGTGCACAAGG
Organism: Protopterus annectens; assembly: GCF_019279795.1. NCBI lineage: Eukaryota > Metazoa > Chordata > Ceratodontiformes > Protopteridae > Protopterus > Protopterus annectens. Next base: position 344,644,526 of record NC_056741.1, on the reverse strand, counting down.
GTGTCTTCTACAAGAACAATATTGCCTTCCCATCAGGGAGTGCAGGAATTAGTGCACAAGGGTGTCTTCTATAAGAACAATATTGCCTTCCCATCAGGGAGTGCAGGAATTAGTGCACAAGGTCCCCAAGGCATGCAAACCAGGACATTCTGTAAACATGTCAGTATGACTATCATGTAAGAGGCTTGTGCATACAGGAACAAGGTGATACAAATCTGTACCTGCAGAAAAGTCTACATCTCTGTAGGTGATTGCCGGCCTGACACCTGCAGACACTCTTGGGTTTTGGATTCATTAGCTACCTACTAAAAGAGACTACTGTGAAGACACCCATTCTTCTTGTATTACCCAAAAGAAAGATTTATGAAATCAGTCTCAGATAGTGGCACAGAGGGAAGGAAAAAAAATAAGCAGACTAATTAAGAACCCTTATATTATGGGGACAGTTTGTTCTCCCAATGAGGATTATTTAGGTAGACCACCTTAGAAGACAACCTCTATAGATCATAAATGGATGTACACCAGAAATAAAGGAACTTGGTCATGAAGCTTTTGCCCCTGTTATTTAAGATACTTAGAGCCAGTGGTGAAGTCAATGTACTGACTTCACACTTCTTAAGACCGAAGTGGAATCCGTCAAGGCCCCCGGGCCAGTGGAAGCCACAGCCCACTCTGCTGAATCCTTTATAGACGCATTCTATGGACACCTACAGGAATGCATGGATCATACAATCCCAAATAAAACCAAGACCCATTCCCCCAAAGGCAGGCGTCCTGTCTGGTGGACCCAGCCATTAATAAGCTATACAACAGAAGGAGGAAGCTACTACATGATAGAGAAAAATCCCTAAAAGGGAAGGCATCTCTGATCAGTACTAGCAAAAATCTATGAACACTCATAAAATCATCCAAGGCCAACTTTGAGAGAAAAATTGCACAAGACACTAAAGATAATCACAAGGCTTTCTTTAGTTATGTTAGAAACCTGGGTGGAAACTCCCAGATATGCTCAGAGTTAGTCCAAAATGACAAAAAATACACTGAACCCACAGACATTGCCAACATACTAGCAGACAGGTTCAGTGCAAACCCCCCCCCCCAAAAGGACAAATATCTGTCCCAGCAGAGTGTTGCCTCCCTGACATCTCAGATGCCCAGGTGAGAGCCACCCTCTCCAAAGCTAAAAACACAGCATCAATGGGACCAGATGGTGTCCCGGGTTGCGTGCTACATGAACTCCAAGAAGAGCTAAACCCACACATAACGCTGCTGTTTAATCTCCGCCTTACTACAGGATATGTACCCAAAGATTGGCATACAGCAACAGTGGTCTCACTCCACAAACGAGGTACTTCTATGGACCCTGGAAACTACCACCCCATAAGCTTGATGAGCCTGGTCTGCAAAGCTATGGAGAGGATCATTATGGAACTCATAAACAAAGACATTGGGAACCTACAGACATTGGATCCTACCCAATTCGGCTTTGTTAAGGGCAGATCCTGCCTCTTGAACCTGGTTGACTTCTTTGAAACAGTCACCAAGGCCATTGATGAGGTTAAGGTAGTTCACACAGCCTATCTTGACCTTGCAAAAGCCTTCGAGACAATACCCCAGCTGGGCATCATAGACAAGCTCTCCAGCTTAAATATAAACCCCTATGTCATAAGATGGGTTGCAAACTGGCTCAGAGACAGAACCCACAAGGTCAGAATTGCTGGAGCCATGTCAGACTCTAAACCAGTCACAAGTGGCGTCCCACAGGGCTTGGTCCTGGGACCTCTCTTGTTTGGTATTTATTTGTCTGAGGTACAGGCTAACATGGGAGGATTGTGGCTGACCAAGTTCGCAGATGACTGCAAACTGGGTGCTATAATTGATTCTCCAGTGGACACAAGCATCCTTCAAAAGGGTCTCATAGAAACAGAAAACTGGTGCCAGAGCCATGGCCTTAAACTAAATGCCAAAAAGTGTATAGTCATACCCTTTGGGAAAAACAAAGTGCCCACAAGTTACCACATAGGTGGTAACCCATTAAGTACGGAAGAAGTAATTAGGGAGCTAGGGACCCAAGTTAACAGTAACCTGTCATTTGACACTCACATTGCCAAAGTGGTTAGAAAGACCTTCTATATTGCCCACCTTATCATGAAGGGATTCACATCTAGATCGGGAGAGGTCATTGTGCCCCTTTACTCTTCCCTCATCAGGCCCATAATTGAGTACAATGCCCCATTTGGGATGTACCTTACCCGACACCTGCAGCAATTGGAAAGACCCCAGAAGTACCTCACCAAGAGGATCAAGGGACTCAAACATATGCCATATGCTGCTCGGCTAAAGAAACTCCAGCTTTACTCAGTAGCATATCGCCTACTCAGAGGCGATCTCTGCCTGACGTACAAGGCGATGTCCAACCCAGAATTAATGGACATGCTCCACCTCAGAAAATCCAAATCCACCAGAGCAGAGATTTGAACCTCAGCACAGAAATAAATAGGACATGCTGGAGGGACAGATTCATAACCCAGAGGCTCCCTTCACTCTGGAATAAAATCCCAGTCCATGTTAGGCAGAGCCCCTCATTGACTCTCTTCAAGAGAAATCTTGACAAGTGGATGGGAGATCGTAGGTTTACCCCGGGGGTCACTTCTGTGTCACTGCTAGACAGAGATACAGTAAACTAAACCTTAAAATGGGCACAGTATATTCATTCCAAGGGGTGGCAAAAACCAAACACACTCTGGCTAGGCTTATAAATGCCCTAGGGCAGATAGCCTAGTATGAACCTATGAACCTATGTCAGTATAATTTAAACCTAAAATTCGGAACGAGGAGCAGATGATGGGGAAAAGGAACCTTCTTGGGAAACTTATATTCATTCACTTAGTCAAAGCACTTTAAATGGATCTACAGCCTGCCAGTACCAACTAATCAAAACGGCTACCACAAAAAGAATTTTCTAACTAATGCCAGGCATATGCAGCTTCAGAGGTAGTTGTATTAGTTTGAGATACCAGTGGGAGTTATGCTAGGCCTCTCTCTTCATTTAAGGTTTGCTTTTAATTGTGTATCCATTTGTGTAATCATGTTCAATGTACTGTGAGTCACTTCACAATAATTGGATGAGATGTACTAGAACCAAAACTTCATTTACCCCACATTCAGATTTTTACATCCACTAGTTACTCATTCCAGTGCACACAGCTTTAGTCTTTTTCTTTCCAGCTTACTTTTAAAATATTCATTTATTATTGGTACCTAGATTTGTCATTAATCACAGTTATAAAGAGAAAAATATAACATACATAATTTAGTTTTATTTTAAATAGTTTACCATTCTGCACCTAGTCTAAATTATTGATAAGATGGTAACACAGTATAATACTAACTAAATCACTTGCTAAGTTTTGTAAGTACAGAGAGCAATATACAGTTATTGTGTCTAAATATTGTATAGTTATCCAAAGAAAAGTGAAAACATTTAACTGACTCTGTTATTTTCTAATAACATTAAGTCTTAGTACTGCTATTAGAGTGCTTTAAAGATAAAGCATTTCCTAGGGCTCTATAAAACTTTGACATGTGAAATTGGTTTAGTACAATTTTCTGTACAAAAAAATCACAAAAGTACAAAAGTAAGCATTGCGAATAAAACCCTTTAATAGTTAGCACTGTGGTGCGTACTATAGACACAAACCACCAGATAAAGACAAAACATAAACTATATAACCATATTTTTCATTCTTTAAAAGGTCTTCTGGGTGATGCATACCTGAGCCGGTATATAACGTTTCTTATTCTGATAAAAATGTAATATTGACACAAATAAAAAAAATCTGAGAGATGTTAGCACATTAATCAGGTAGAATAAAAGCTATATGCTGATAAACATATCTGTAAGACAACATTTACTAGTATTTCAATGTTTAGTTTATGCAGAAGTTTCTCTGGTTTGCTGCAGGGAAAGTTAAACATTCAGATGTTTTCATAAGCCTTAGCAAAATTGCCTTGATTAAAGAGACCTAACCAAATGGCAACAAACAACAAGATTTTTGCTTTCAGTCAGTGGTTAAGATCTTGCTACCATAGAGGGGCTAGAGTCTCCAATGGCATGAAGTAGGATGTTTGGGTCAGCAAAAGCTGCCTTACACTCATTTATTTATTTAATTTATTTATTTTTCATTTGTTGACCAGGAAAGTAAAGCTGGGCACAAAGGCCTCTTTTCAGTAGTGGAATGGGGAGAAAATCCTCAGTACATGCCATGCAAACAAAACATCACCTCTCTCTTCCCAGGGTGTGCAGGCACTAAGTAAGGTAAGCAAGGCATTTGCCTACCTGTGGTGTTATTTTTAGATTTTCAGTGCTTCAGACAGCATAACATTAATTAGCTAAAGATTCAAAGATGAGGTGCATTAGTTAGACATTCAAGTAAAAACTGATTAATATTGAAGCATTCTTTCAACTTGGTTCGATGGTACTAACTTTCTGGCTTAAATAATCAGACATTTTTTGTTTCATCGCTGCTGGCCCAACAGATGAGTTGATGTTGTCTCACTATATGTGAAAAATAATATAAAGGTTAGAATAAAAGATAACAATCTAACTTGAAAATAACTACAACAATGTTGTCAGTATGATCAATGATGTACATTAAAGCTCAAAAGTATGTTAGTATTCCTCATCAATGTTGATGACCTAACATGAAAAATATATATGGATATTTTAGTAAATAGTTAAAAGTAATACGATAATACTGTATTTTAACCTATCCTGTGCTTGGGTGTACAAATAGCATTTCACAGAATAAATATGCAAACTTGAATTTACAAATAGAAACAAACATCAAAGTGTCAATTCCCCCCCAAATCTGGTATTATACTTTAAGTATGTCATTCTCCAACCAACCTGGACCACAAAGCTGTATGATTCAATTCAAAAATAGGGGAAAATAAAAAAAAAATCTACATTTTTGCACTTCTCAAGTGGGGATTACAAGGGAATTAAACACAAACTGTAAAATTCCTATATTTGTTTTCAACAGCACCCATAAAGACAGCTGAGGGCATAATGGTAGATTTGCATGGTATTTTTAACTCCTGTATAAAAAATCAAATTCCTGAATGGCTAAACTATACAGACAAGTTTATAAATACCCCCTAAGGTAGAATTATAACATTTATAAATTAAACTAAACAAGAGAAAAAGAGAGTGCCTTCAAAAACAATCAAATTCTGAAAATGCAGGCTAGATAAAACTTAATGGCATCTCCTGTACTGAGCTCTTTCCTGCAAGTGTAGATCATTATATTCCACTCACATCCCCATTCTATATGGTTAGGACCAGACTTAATATACAACACATGAGCCAGCACTCCTCACACTATGGTGAATGGATAAATAAAGGGCACAATTCCGTATTAAGCAAACATAGCTTTGAAGTGCTGATGAAGGCTAATTAAGCTGAAACTGGTATGCTGCTGTGGTGGAATAAAGCTATGTTTACTTAGTAAGGAATTGTGGTATTTATTTATCCACTCACCGTAGTGTGAGGAGTGCTGGCTCGTGTGTTGGTGTAGATAGTTCTTTTTGCCGTACACCTGGCCTTACTTGCATAAACTGTTGGTAGTTTATAGGACCAGACTTAAACTACCTGTGAATTTATTACAGGAAGTGTAAATCTACAGGACTGAGTATTATGTACCTTAAATGTACTGCCTTATGTACTGTTATTCCACAATGGACATGATATCAAGCTTTGGAGTTTTGGCTCAGTAGATTTGGATTATATGAACGTACCTTTAACAACTATTTGTTATATTTGACTGAATATGTTTTAATAAAAAATGTGTTCTGTTTTGGAAAGGATTGTTTTCCACATCTTCAAGTCACTGCCATGGGTGCCTCTTTTGCACCTGTATATGTGGGTCTTTTTATGGGATACTTTGAGGAACAGATGATCTATGATCCCTTGTCATAATTTGTTCCTCTGCGACATGAACATTGATGATTATTGGTACCTTGATGACTACTGGATTTTTGAACATTTGACCAGGATGATCTGAGGGAGTTTATCCCATATGTTGTTGTTGTGTCTTTCGGCTTTTCCCGGTTAGGGGTCGCCACAGCGGAACTCCGGTCCTCTAATGATTGGCAGTAGATTTTTTACATACTGAGTTGCCAGCTCTGACGTACAACCTTCAACAAAGGTACGCCCATTCACGCATGTCTCCACACAGAAGACGCTTTAGCTGAGAATCAAACAAGACGTCTTACTGTGAGGCGACAACGCTACCGCAGCACCACCTCCGCAGTCTATGAATGAGAATAAATGGGAAATGCATTTTGATACTTTCTGATGTCTAAAAAATCCCATTGTTGGATATTATGGTTGACAAACTGACTGATGACACTGTGTCTAATTTTCTTTTCTGTGTTAACTAAATTTCTTTGCTTCACATTTCTAGTTGAAGTTCCCCAATTACCATAAAAATAATCCCAAATCACAATTTTCAAAAGCCCATAGAATCTGTCACTAAGATTCGGAGTTTTGGCAGTGTCCCATTACTGTAGTCCATAGATTTATACATAGCAATTACAAGGCTGATGGCATACAACAGGTGCATATGTGATCACAGGGGTTGCGATGTAAAGATGTTTTGATATATATAAAGAGTTGAAAGTATAGCCTTGCCTGAAGTGCAAGACTATAATGTCTTCAACTCATTTAGACTAGCTACTATACAGGAAAGGACTGAAAATGGAGGTGTTACAATTTACATCAAAGATGAATATACCCTGAGACTGATCAAACAGGATGATTCACTTAAAAGCTCTACATTTAAATCACCATAGTCAAAATCCCATACCACTTCCTTGCAAGCTGTAGATCCCCCTCTATGACACAGAAAATCCATAATATATATTTGAGCTTACTGAAGTGCCTCACCAGTACCATATTCATGGGTTGGGTGACTAATTAACCATTGTTAGCTGGGAATCATATATAACATCAAACATGCAGCCACAGAGATTCCTGAATTTTGTAAATACAAACTCCATGAACCAGACTGCCAATACTGCAACCGAGGGTGCAAACATACTGGATCTGGTCCTCACTAACACAGAAGAGCACTGTACAGCTCCTAGTGTAATGTCCTCTCTGGTAAGGTCAAACAATAAAATGGTCTCCTTTGAAGTAAAACTAAAACCTGTAACCCAAGCTAACTCTGGAGCATTCAGGAACTACTCTAAGACTGACTACCTAATATTAAGTGATAGCCTGGCAAACAGATATTGATAGAGGAAATCTTTTAAGACTTTAAAATCCAGGTTCAAGAACATTTAAGTGACATCAGATGTTAAAAAAAATCCACTAATGTACTCTATAAGCATGTTTTAAAACACAATTCAACAAAATTCAGGATTATTGGCTAGATGGAATTATGAGTATGACATCTAACAAACTAGCTGTCTGCTGCCAGCAAGGAGCAAGACTGGATAGTATTGTTAGATGCTTTATTTAACACAGGTCTTGATGAAGAATTTACATGGCTTTGGAATGTTATCTTAGAAGGGGATTCTGTGTGTATTTGTGTGCATGTAATATCACCATTTTTGTATTGTATTGGTGCTTTGGTTTGTATGTCATCATGGCATTGTTGATTTTAGTTGTATTTACTTATCTTGTTGGAAGGGGAGATTAACACGCTGAAGAAGAACCAAGTAGTATCACTGAAACTGGTTTGTGTTTGGTGCATCGACCAGAAACTGATTCACTGATTGAATGTGCCCTCACATTAGCTGCAATAAAGGTCTTTCTGGAATATAACAATTGAGCAATTGTTGTGATTTGTGGTGCTGACTGCTGCATTTAGTCCGAAGCTTGATATCTTACCCTCTATTTGCCCAATGTGTAACTCTAAGCAAGTCATTTAACCAGACAAGGGCATCTAGGCAGAGTATGTAAACCCTCCATGTGGATTAATATTCTACCTCAATTAGCAAATGCAAAATAATAAAATGAGAAAGATAGTTAAGTATTTTACTTGGATTGTACTGATGTTATCAAATACAGTTAAATGAACTGTTAATCATAATCTGACCTAACCAAGGCTGTGATTCATTTTACCCAATCCAGGGTCTTATCAAATGGAGCTTGTTAGACAGTTTCTTCCTGTCCTAAGAGTAATGTGAAGGCAGTATCATATTTCTGTTATCTTGGCTTGTGAATGATCCCTTCACTTATATTTACTGATCATCTCAATGACATCCAGCAAAAATGTAATTCTCTGCTCATGGGTGTACATGCAGGCAGTCTAAATTTCTCTGAATAAAAATGTGAAATGTGCCCATAAGCCCACTCATGAACATGTTTACTCTTTCCCAATGCACACTTATTAAGCAGCAGGTTTGTTCTTAAAGGTCACCCACACAGCCCCCACTCCCTCTGCAATCTAATGTCTAACTTAAACTTAATGCCTGTAGCAGACTGCTGTACTTTATATCAGCAAGGGACTGCACTTTGGACCGTACCATTCACTGTCAGTAAAAGAATTCTTAAGATCCTGTACTTTAATCACCTTTCTTGCTTTATCTCTTCCTTCTCGTGGGATACATCGCAATAGCACAGCATTTTTCTTTTTTGACCTACCCCTTTGGGAAGCATCAACTTTAACATACTTGTATCTGTTAATCTGACAAGGTTCCTATTTGCCCTAAAATTGCTTAAAAGATATCTCTCCTTATTAACTTCAATTCATTTCATTACCTAAGGCTTGTCACTACAATTTACAATGTATCTTAGATTGGATATTAATTAACAGTCCTCACCATGCATACACATCAGGTACTCTCCCCGAAGATCTAAGCGATCACTTCTTAACATTTACCTTAAGGCACAAAATAGAATGTCTTCACCAAACCATCTTCAAAAATTAGAAATAAAAAAACTTCAACCTGAATACATTTTTAAGTGAACGAAAATGATGTAATTGGTCCATCTTAAAACATCTTTCACTTGACGAAGCAGTAGCATACTTCAATAACACATTCCTGGCTGTCCTAGACAACCACACACCTGCACATTCCATTAGAATTAAAGCAAAATGGGTCCCCTGGCTCACAAAAGATACCAAATTTAAAATCACCCAAAGAAATATTGCCTGGAATATTTGGCGCTCCTCTAAAGACCCACATGATCATCTAAAATTTCGACAACTTAGGAATGACACAAAAAAATCCATACTACTAGACAAAAAAAACTACTTCTGTCAGCTACAACAGAAACACCATAACAAACCTCAGAAATTTTGGGATGGCATTAACAAGGGCTGGCATTAACAAGCTCCTCTGTGGCCCACTGTAGTGGTGCTGCAGTAGCATTGTCGCCTCACAGCAAGACGTTGTCGCGTTCGATTCTCAGCTAGAGCGTCTTCTGTGTGGAGGCATGCATGAATGGGCATGCCTTCGGTGAAGGTTGTGCATCAGGGCTGGTAACTCGGCATGTAAAAATCCACTACCAAACATTAGCAGACCGGAGTTCTGCTGTGGCGACCCCTAACTGGGATAAGCCGAAAGAAACACACACATTAACAAGCTCCTCTGCCCAGGGCAAAGCACAACTCCTACCCCCTCAGCCTCAATCCAAAACACACCAGAATCCATAGCTAACACTTTTAACAGTTTCTTTACAGAAACTATCCAGGCCCACGCCAGCAAACTTAACACCGCATGTCCTAACAACAACATCCCTACATCCAGGAACATACCTCCATTTAGCTTCCAAACAGTCCCTACCTCTTTTATTAGAGCTCTACATTAAAAAACTTAAACCTACTACCTTCTCTGCTGACCTTCTCCCCTCTGAGTACCTACAAAATTCATTCGACGTTATAGCATACCATGTCTCTATCTTAATAAATAGAACCATAACAGAAAACTCTATCCCCTCTATCTGGAAGATATCACATGTCATTCCACTCCATAAAGGTGGCAGCTTCACAGAGATGTCAAACTATAGACCAATAACTATCCTTTCTCCCCAGCTAAAATCATGGAAAAGTGTATTCACAAACAACTTTTAGTACACCTTGCTCAAAATAATCTCGCTGACTCCCAACATGGCTTTAGACCACACCATAGTACCACCTCAGCCCTCCTATCCTTTACTAACTCTATTAATCTCTATTGTAACAATAACATGTTATCCTCAGCCCTGTTTCTAGACCTCTCTAAGGCCTTTGACATGGTCAATCACCAATTACTCTTACAGACTCTAAACAAAATATCCCTTAGTAGCCATTCCATACAATGGTTTCAATCCTATCTTAGTGGTAGACAACAGGCTGTGAAGTGGCAGGATAAACTCTTCACCCTTCTCCCTGTCATCCTCGGTGTTCCCCAAGGTTCCATACTAGGTCCCCTTCTGTTCTCCCTTTTTATCAATGACCTTCACATTGCTATCCCAGATGCTACCTGTATCCAATATGCTGATGACTCCACCCTGATTTGCTCAGCCTTAACCTCTACAGACCTGCTTACTCTAACCCAGAAAACCTTTAACACATTGGAAAACTGGCTCTCTAAGCAACAACTACTACTAAATCCAAATAAAACAAAACTACTGCTCTTTTACCCTACTTGTAAATCCCCCCAACCCTCATTTAATATTACATCCAACAATGGTATAATAATCTCACCAGATAAATCTACCAAACTCCTAGGTATCATTATTGATAATAACCTCAGATTTGACATGCATGTTAACCAAATTATTAAAACCATTAATAAAAAAACAGGGTCACTATACAAAAATAAAATATTCCTTACCCCTTTAGCCAAGACTACAATTGCCCGAACACATCTCCTCTCTACCCTACTCTATGCCTCACCAATACTCACCAACCTGAATAAGGCTGAAGTCAACAATCTTTCTAGTTGCTACAATCAAATTGCTAAGTTTGCAACAGATACTCTTTACAGAACCCATCACTGTCAGAACTTGCATCTCTTAGGATGGCTAGAACTTCCTTGGCTAATTCAGTATAATCAATTCTTAGTAGCCTATAAGATTATTCATCACCCTAAAAACACATCTTCCCTCAAAAACATTATCTATTCCTACAAAAATACCAGATCACTTTGATCCACCTCTAAACTACTGATTCAATCTGTCAAAGCTAACAACCTATCTGGAGACTCTTTGTTTGCTAATGTAGTTGCCAAAGTCTGGAATTCGCTCCCACCTGACCTTACTATGAATCAATCTCTTAGCCAATTCAAGAAAACCTGACCCAGTATTTTAAAACTCAGTGGCTATGCCCTTGCTCTACACCCACCTAATAATTCACCCTCACCCACTTTATCTATAACTACATCCTATAATTACCTATCTTCTGACTTTAATTTTTGTGTATGCAATAAAAACTGCACCATGGCATCTGATACAATGTATTTAGATTGCTTATAAATACTTTTACAAGAATTATATGTAACATATTTGCACATACTCCCAAACTGTAGAAACCATACTCCTGTATATTTCTGTAACACTTGTTTTTGTCTATATATTCTCTCTGTGTTGGAGCTTTTCTCCCTGGGCCTCTGCTGAAAATGGACATGTATCCAGTTGGACTATCCTGGTCAACAAATGTAAATAAATAAAAAAATGGTACTTGCGTATTATCGCAACAACATTTATAAGCTGGTACATATTGTTGCTTGAAAACATTTTCTCTCATTTAAATGCAAGACTGAAATCAGCACAAAATTTCTGTCCAGTACAATGTTACATAGCTTTACTTCTGTTGTGGTAATACATAAGTACCAACATCTTAAATAACACTTGGGTACAGTCAAGGAAAAGAAGGTGCTAAGAACTATAAAGTACAGTAGAATTTCTGACCTGGTTTACAGTTGGGGGGGGGGGGTCCTTGAAATGCGTGCTTGCTGATATACCAACCAGTATTATTAAAAAAATGTTTCCGTGGTGTGAAGGCCAAACCTAATGTTAAAAAATATAATGTCCATTTTACATTACACTGACATGAATAGCAGTAATGTGAGTGGGAAGAGGGATAGAAATGAAACTGCCAGTAGGGTTCAATCAGAACCCGGAAAATTAGTAGAGGTACGGAAGCAGAAGAGAGGCGGAAGGCATATGGAAATCCAAGTATATTTTCATAAAATAGCAGCTATTCAGTTCAAATGGTAATATACGATAATGTAACTCATTGCACATGAAATAGTTTTAGCCAAGGACAGCAACTCAGCCAATTAGAAACAATTCAGAGTTCAAGTAATCCTTTGAACAGTGCAACAGCAGTCGATCCAATTGAACAGTGCATGTGTAACTTTCACGGTTATTTAACTTCCTGAATGTAAGACCAACAAACTTTCTTGCTGTTAATACAGATGTTAAATTACATCTTATGCGAATTCCCACACTCCTTTTCAGGTCAACATAAGTATTAATGCAACCGCAAAAATGTGGTTGCGATAATACATAAGTACCAAAAAAATAAATAAAATACTCTTAAACGCCATTACATTGTTTCTCATGCTTTTTATTTATTAATATATTTCCTTATGTTTGTAAACTGGATGGGTGGACTGGTTTGGGGCAGTGGCTGCTCCAGATTCCTTTTCTTCCCAGGACACAGTATGAGCACTATAGGTAGCGGAAGGGGTAGGTGAAGTACCCACACCTCAATAAAAGGGAGAGAACCTGAAGAAGATGTAAAAGATAAATACACATACTCTGGGATTCATGAAGCTTGGCACAAGGATGGCGTTAGGCTTGCACTGACCGTGCAGCATAGAGATGGTGCAGTAACACCATATGCATATTAATGAAGGCTCGCTGCCACTACATCCACATGCATAGGAAACGTGCACGAGTGCAGGGGGCATGTCCAAGCGCTGCACGCAGGCGTGGACATGTCAACTGCTTATGTGCAACCTAAAATGCTGAATAGTACAGCCTGCCTCTAATAGTAATCACACCTGTCAGTGTCCGTGGATACTGGATCATATGAAAAGCATGCAAGACAGTTTTGTGAACACAAAAATAAGAAGCAAACACAAATGCACGTAGCTGAATATTGAGTCCCCATCCCTCGAACAAATGACATTTAAAACCCCGTGCCCGCATTCCATTGTATTGTCGATAGTTATACCAAGTGGAAGCGAAATGCATCGTGTTAGCACACCGCCAATAGCTAAGCCTAGCCCAATGGTCAGGGTTACCACATTGTGAGGGACAGTCCCCCTCTGGGCAGTTGTGACCTTACCAAAACCATTATAAATGTAAAATGTCCTGCGATCGTAGGACATAATTATGTCCCAAATCTTATGTAATAGTCACATACAATACTTATTTCCATATGTGAAATACCTACATGTTACAAGAAACAGAATAAGCAAGTAAACGAAACAGAAGAAGCAGCTAAACTGCTACAACAATAAGCTTACATTTAGGCAAAAAACAAAAGTACTATCTGTTGTACTGACCATGGGTATGTGTTGGCCTGTAAAATCTGATGTGTGTCTCGAATATATCCCATCCTGGCCATATGAAAATTTGGCGTCAGTGCATTCGCCCAAAGTCTGCCCATTCATGGTCCAAGGTGTCCTTGTCAGGATGGGCCAAATATGAATGGGTATTACCCCGGTCTACCTACCATGTCATGAAAGATAAGTACTTGAGTGTACCTATGTGCGTGATGTTATTATATTATTATTGAGATTAACAAGGCCTCCTGACCTTCTGTAGTACGAGTGATTGGGTAATAGCAGGGGCTGAGAAGTAATCTGATCTTCCAACTCTTCCATTCTTACTGCTATATAAACCCTGTGTCTTATAAAAGTTCTGCTTGTATTGTCAGGCTCTGGATTGCATTGCATAAGTGGAAATTCCTTAAGATTCCAAGAGCAGGCTGAGTTATTTCTTACACTTATTTCACTGAATTGCACTTCTGCAATGCTTATAATTGTGCTATACAGTTGATCTACTATATTTTTGCACTGTTATGAAGCTTTATTTTATTGTTTCACTGCATTTATGTACTGTTTTAAACCGTATTAACATTACTTAACTGTAAACTGCTTTTTCATACTGAGAGTTGTATTTTCTGTTTGTGAGTGCTCTATCTGAACTTTTCTGTGCATTGTCTGTTAAAAGCATTCTCGAGTCTGCTCCTTGATCTGTTTAAAACTTTCATTTAGTGGCTACAGCTAGGAACTGTAACAGTGTGCATTACTATAATTGCTTTTTTATTTAAATTACTAAATTGTAAACTGCTTTTTCATACTGAGACATGGATTTTTCTCTTTGTGAGTGTTCTTTCTATGCTTTTAAAGTGAGGTTTATGTGTTCTGCTCAGGTGGCATAATCTTGATAGAGGCCTGTTGTGTAGGCTGGAAGTTTAGTTTGTGTTTCTGGCAGCCATTTTCTGCTGATTGACTTCATTATTATTGAGAGTAACAAGGCCTCCTGACCTTCTGTGGTATGAGTGATTGGGTAATAGCAGGGTCTGAGTAGTAATCTGATCTTCCAACTCATCCATTCTTACTGCTATATAAACCCTGTGTCTTATAAAGGTTCTGCTTGTATTGTCACGCTCTGGATTGCATTGCATAAGTGGAGTAGGCTAAGTTATTTCTTACACTTATTTCACTGAATTGCACTTCTGAAATGCTTATAATTGTGCTATACAGTTGATCTACTATATTTTTGCACTGTTATAAAGCTTTTTTTATTGTTTCACTGCATTTATGTACTGTTTTAAACTGTTTTAACATTACTTAACTGTAAACTGCTTTTTCATACTGAGAGTTGTATTTTCTGTTTGTGAGTGCTCTACCTGAACTTTTCTGTGCATTTTTGTCTGTTAAAAGCATTCTCGAGTCTGCTCCTTGATCTGTTTAAAACTTTCATTTAGTGGCTACAGCTAGGAACTGTAATTTTTTCCCACCCACCGTTCCTAGTGTTGTGTGTTCTTATACTTGGTGGCTTTGCAGTTGCCCGCCTATACTGTATATTTGATCTGTGACACTCCTCCCAGTCTAGTGTCATTAGTCTACTCAATCTAATAGAGAACATTTGTGAAGGCCAACCCACTCAGATTCTTAACGTTGAATTAACTTCTGTTCCAGCTTTCTCCATTTCCACTTTACTGAAAAAAAAATTCTAAGCTTGCTTACCCCCTTTCCTGTGGCAAGTCAGATACGGATTTGCTGTGTCCAGGACTGTTTGTGAGCTCCTAAGTGCCCCCCCCCCTACTTAACTGGGGTTAAACTAATCCTGGTGCCATAAAGTCTGTTTTTCAAAATTTCCCTTGCAACTAGCCAGCTTTTTAGTTTTAGCACTCATCTGTTTCTTTGATCTCAGCACTTGTTCAGAACTCATTGTAAGCACTAAATAAGTTACAAATTACTACAGCACTCAACTTTCCTCACTTGTCTAGAGGAAAACAGTTTTTAGTACTTAATAAATAAGCACCTATTCAGGCATGGCTAAAGGTCAGCTCCCAGTGTTTTCTCCTGTCTACCTGATGAATCTGGGCATCTTGGGACAATGCAGCAATTACCTCATGTACACAGACAACCCTCTCCTCCTACCACCCAACACTACGACCTCTGAGAGATGCACTTATATAGCCAAACTGGAAGCAAAGCTCTCTTTATCAAAGACTGGCCTAGACAGTCAAGAGGAGAAGGTAAGCACTTGCACCACACCACACTCATAACATAGTCCCTCAAAACCAACACCACCAAAACACACACGCAGAACCACAAAACACACACCTACATTCACGGAGGCTCTCAGTACTAATCTGCCCAAACAACAGAGACCTCCAAAGCAGAAATGCAAGCAACCTCCACCCCCAACACAACCCAAATGACACATAGCCCACATACTCAGTGTGCCACTCAACTACAGCCCATAAGGCATAACATACCCAGCACTCTAGTCATAGGTGACTCTATAGTCAGGCACACTGATGTTCCACTCACCAGGCTAAACAAGGAAAAAGTTACTGTCAGGTGCCAGGATCGGCCACATAATGCATGCACTCAGGTCACTCCACAACAAGTAGAAATATGACCCTGTCATTGTCTATGTTAGTGTGAATGACCTGAGACGTACCTCCCTGGACTACATGAAAAGAGACATGGAGGAGCTCTCTGATCTTGTAGCCCAGGCTGGTATGACCCTAGCCCTGAGTAGCATCCTGCCATCACTCATAATGACACCACAGTACAAGGACAAAATGAATGACTTTAACAATTGGCTAAGCTTCTGGTGTCATTCTAAGGGAATCCAGTATCTGTCTGCCTGGGATGACATGATTGACAGACCACGCTGCTTTGCCAGAGATGGCCTGCACCTGTTGCCCTTGGGATTCCGGATACTGGCAAAGGCTCTTGCCACCCCTATAGTGCCTTTTTTAGGCAAGGTTCAAATGACAAATTCACCTCTGTAACAGGTACAAGCAAGCAAAATCTGAGGGTAATGCTACTCAATGCTAGAAGTCTAAACCTCAAAATGCACTCACTCGAGGCACTCCTTAAAATGGATAACATTGACATCTGTGCAGTGACAGAGACCTGGTTCAAAGCTCCAGAGAGCACCCCTGCATTACCAGGCTATAATTCATACCACACCTTTCGGTCACCAAACCCAGACCGAAACACTAAAGGTGGAGGCGTGTCCATATTCATTAAGGATATCCACACGTCTAAGCTAGTTGCACAGCATAATCCATCCGAGATTATCCAAGTTCAACTAACTCTGGGCAAAACCACAATCCAGATTGTAGCTTGCTACAGACCCCCCACCATGCCCCAGGATTCCCACTCCTCTTTTCTTGATACACTGGAAAATATTAAGGTACAACCCAACACTCTAATAATTGGTGATTTCAACTACACTACCATTAACTGGGAAAACTACTTGTGTACCAACTCTTTTGCTCAACGTTTTCTGGAAATCATCAATTCCAACGCTTTGGATCAACTTATCCACACCCCCACCAGAGGCAGCAATATCCTAGACCTGGTCATCACCAACATGGGTGACCGGTGTTCCACACCAGAGGTCATCTCCTCTTTGGTCAGATCTAACCACAAGCTAATCACCCTAGACATCCAGATCCCGCTCCCACCCCCCATTAGAAAAACAACCGTAAAAAAATTTCTCCAAAGCCAACTTCACGCTTCTTAAGACAGAAGTGGCAAACGTCATGATACCCATGCAGATGGACAATAGAGGTACGACTGCTGAATCCTACACAAATGCACTTTATAAGCATTTACACAAGTGCATGAATCGTGCTATCCCTAACAGAACCAAGATGCTATCCTCCAAAAAAGGGAAGCCAGTCTGGTGGTCTTCTGCCATAAGCAAACTCTACAACAGAAGAAAGAAACTGTTGCAAAAAAGAGTAAAATCCCATGATTGGAGGAACTCCCTGGTCAGCCTCAGTAAGAAGCTGAGATCCCTCATAAAATCCTCCAAAGCTAGTTATGAAAACAAAATTGCCACTGATTCTAAAGACAACCACAAAGCATTCTATAGCTATGTCAAAAATCTCAATGGCAACACTCAGATCTGCTCTGAGTTACAGCACAATGACATTAAATATACAGAACCAACTGATACTGCCAACATCCTGGCAGATAGATTCAGTGCTAACTTTACCCCCCTCTCACCCCCTAAAGGGCCCATCTTTATACTGGAAGAATGCAAAGTTCCTGTAATCACGGCTGCACAGGTAAAAACTTCACTCTCCAAAGCCAAGAACACAGCATTCATGGGAATCAACAACATCCCAGGCTGCCTTCTACATGAACTACAGAATGAACTGGCACCCCACCTAAGTATAATAAGTTCAATCATAGCCTCACCTCAGGCTTTGTGCCCATTGAATGGTGCACCGTGACAGTAATCCCACTCCACAAAGGGGGGGGGGGCACAACAGACCCCGGGATCTACCGCCCCATTAGACCGACAAGCCTTGTCTGTAAGGCCATGGAACGTATCATCATGGATCTCATAAACAAAGACATTGGAGATCTCCAAACCCTGGACCCCACACAGTTTGGGTTTGTAAAAGGCAGATCATGTCTCCTAAACCTGATAGACTTCTTTGAAGTAGTCACCAAAGCCATAGAAGAGGGTAAGGTGGTTCACACAGCCTATTTAGATCTCGCTACGGTGTTCAACACCATCCCCCACTCTGGAATTATAGATAAACTCACTAAACTAGGTATAAATCCCTATGTCACAAGATGGGTTGCTAACTGGCTTACTGAAGTAACCCACACTGTGAAAGTAGCAGACTCCAAATCAGACTTCAGACCAGTGACAAGTGGAGTACCACAGGGTTCGGTCCTGGGTCCGCTCCTGTTTGGTATCTACTTTTCTGAAGTACAGGCTAACACAGAAGGTCTTTAGCTAACTAAATTCACAGATGACTGCAAACTAGGAGCCTTAATTGAAACTCCTAATGATGTGGACATCCTACAAAAGGGCCTCACTGAGACAGATGCCTGGTGTCAAAGACATGGTCTCAAGCTCAATGCCAAAAAGTGCATTGTCATCCCCTTTGGTAAAAATTCTGTACCCATGAACTACCACATAGGCGGTAGTCTACTTAACATGGAAAGTGTGATAAGAGACCTTGGGACACAGGTGGACAGTAGTTTCTCCTTTGATAATCACATCGCCAAAGTGGTCAGGAAATCCTTCTACGTGGCACACCTCATCACAAAAGGTTTCTCATCCAGAAAAAAAAGGTCATTGTTCCCCTCTACTCATCACTCACTAGACCCATTATAGAGTACAATGCCCCTTTTGGTATGTACCTCACAAGACATCTACAACAACTGGAAAGGCTGCAAAAATACCTCACAAAGAGGATTACTGGCCTCAAACAGATGCCTTATGCAGACCGTCTCAAAAAACTCCAGCATTACTCCATCGCATATCGCCTACTCAGAGGCGATCTCTGCCTAACATACAAAGTTATGTCAAACCCAGAGCTGTTGGACATGCTCCACTTAAAGAAATCCCAATCCCTCTGAGCTACATGCTCTAGGGACCTAAACCTTGTCACCACAATAAACAGAACATGCTGGAGGGATAGATTCCTGTCCCAGAGACTTCCCATACTCTGGAACAGACTACCTATCTATGTCAAACAGAGCTCCTCATTAGCACTCTTCAAGAAAAATCTTGATGATTGGATGGGTAATAGGAAATTCACTCCGGAGATCACTTCTGTGGTTCTGCTTGACAGGGGCACAGGAAAATAATTTTCTTGGGTAGCGAAAGCCAGGGTACATTTTTGGCTAGGCCTGTATAGGCCCTAGGGCCAATAGCCTCGTACCTACCTATGAACCTATGAACCTATGTACAGCATGTGGAAGGTGAAAATGCAAGAGTAGTCCTCAAAACCATACAGGTACCAGAGATATGTAGTGAATGCAATGTGTTCCCTTGACCATGCCATGGACCATCAACCAGAGAAGGGATGGATGGAGTGCGTGGAATATGAGGGTGGGGGGGATGGGTAAAGTAATAATTCGCCAAGGGGAGACTGTGTTGGATGCACAATAGGTGAACTGCAGGTGTACGAGGGAGCAGTGGGTGAATCAGAAAAAAACACAAAGAGCAAACATACACATCCGCAATACAACCTGACAGGCCATACTGTAGAACACAATCTCACAAACATATGAATATTAAAATGTGTGATACACGTGTACAGAAAAGTCATCGGCACATACCCACATAATGGTCTGGCCTGAACTGAGCCATTCAACCACAACACACCTGGATGCATAATTGAATACCCATCATCCCCTCTACAGCACACAACCCCCCCCCATTCCTGAATGTCACCAAATCCAGCCATACTCGGGCTGCTAGCTTGGCACAGCCATATCTGCACATAGTGACCACTACTCATATCTAGTAGGCATTCTCACCCTAGGCAGTCTCAGGATTGCAAACTATGTATCCCTTGCATGTATAACCCTATCACATTTTCGTGAATCCATAAATATCGAAGGTTATTGGAGGTTATTAGTCTGTTCAATTTTTGGACATCCCTTATGGGATAAGTATCCTGTATAAACATCAGACTTGGTATCACAACACGATGTCCAGTCCTGTAGACATCTGGACACAAGTTGTATGTGCAGTAGTGGTTCATGAGACTGCTCAGCCTCCAGCCAGTCATGCAGAACCTGGATTAAACACCTGACCGTGATGCATGGCTCCCCACATGCATTATCGAGAATATATACTTTACACATTCGCATAGTGGCAGTTGTATATAGGGTGATTAAGGCAAGACTGCAGTGGTGGTGCTGCGGTAGCGGTGTTGCCTCACAGTAAGATTGTGCATCAGAGCTGGCAACTCGGCACTTAAAAATCTACTGCCAATCATTAGCGGACCGGAGTTCTGCTGTGGCAATCCCTAACCAGGAAAAGCCAAAAGACACAACAAAAACATAAGCAGGGTACCTTATGTCCCACTTTGTGAGGGACAATCCCTGTTTGGGCAGGTGTGTCCTGACCAAAAATAATACAATGGCAAATGTGCTGTGATTGTAGGAAATAATTATGTACCATGTTTCATGTAACAGTTGCATAAAACAGTTATTTCTGTATGTAAAATATGTAAATTTTACAAGAAACAGAATAAACACCTAAACTGCTACAAGAATAAGCTCTCATCTAGGAAAATAAGTAAACTTCTAAACCCTGTACTGACCGTGGGTATGTGTCAGCCTGTAAAATCTGATGTGTGTCCTGAAAATGCCCCACTTTGTCCATTAGAAAAGGTGGCAACCCTAGACGTAAGCGGGTATGCA